>NC_054877.1:1858908-2000229 GCF_018320785.1 Cheilinus undulatus | reverse complement strand
CTTCTCAAATATGCTACAGTAACAACTCAACTGCCTAACTTTACAATGAAATACTAAGGAAAAAATGCCCAACTTTAAATTGAAATATTTAAGAAACCGCCTGTTTCCACACACTCATTCCACCTCACAGTGGTAGCTGAAGACCCAAACAATATTTCTGGCACAGTCCCAAGGCAATCTGATGGAAGATTTGAAATTAAAATTCTTCTCAAATATGCTACAGTAACAACCCAACTGCCTAAGTTTCAAATGAAATACTAAGGAAAAAGTGCCCGACTTTAAATTGAAATATTTAAGAAATCGACTGTTTCCACACACTCATTCCACCTCACAGTGGTAGTTGAAGACCCAGACAACATTTCTGGCACAGTCCCAAGGCAATCTGATGGAAGATTTGAAAATAAAAGCCTTCTCAAATTTGCGACGACTCAACTGCCTCACTTTTAAATGAAATACAAAGGAGAAAATGCCAAACTTTAAATTGAAATATTTAAGAAACCGCCTGTTTCAACACACTCATTCCACCTCACAGTGGTAGTTGAAGACCAAAAAAATTTTTCTAGCACAGTCCCAAGGCAATCTGTTGGAAGATTTCAAAATAAAACATTCTCAAATATGCTTCGGTAACAACTCAACTGCCCAACTTTAAAATGAATTACTTAGGAAAAATTGCCCAACTTTAAATTGAAATATTTAAGAAACTGACTGTTTCCACACACTAATTACACCTCACATAGGTAGTTGAAGACCCAAACAATATTTCTGGCACAGTCCCAAGGCAATCTGATGGAAGATTTGAAAATAAAAGCCTTCTCAAATATGATACAGTACCAATTTAACTGCCTAAGTTTCAAATGAAATACTGAGGAAAAAATGCCCAACTTTAAATTGAAACATTTAAGAAACTGCCTGTTTACACACACTCATTCCACCTCACAGTGGTAGTTGAAGACCCAAACAATATTTGTGGCACAGTCCCAAGGCAATCTGATGGAAGATTTGAAAATAAAAGCCTTCTCAAATATGCTACAGTAACAACTCAACTGCCTAAGTTTCAAATGAATCACTAAGGAAAAAATGCCAAACTTTAAATTGAAATATTTAAGAAACCGCCTGTTTCCACACACTCATTCCACCTCACAGTGGTAGTTGAAGACCCAAACAATATTTCTGGCACAGTCCCAAGGCAAACTGATGGAAGATTTGAAAATAAAGCCTTCTCAAATATGCTACAGTAACAACTCACCTGCCTAACTTTAAAATGAATTACTAAGGAAAAATTGCCCAACTTTAAATTGAAATATTTAAGAAACCGCCTGTTTCAACACACTCATTCCACCTCACAGTGGTAGTTGAAGACCCAAACAATATTTCTGGCACAGTCCCAAGGCAAACTGATGGAAGATTTGAAAATAAAGCCTTCTCAAATATGCTACAGTAACAACTCACCTGCCTAACTTTAAAATGAATTACTAAGGAAAAATTGCCCAACTTTAAATTGAAATATTTAAGAAACCGCCTGTTTCCACACACTCATTCCACCTCACAGTGGTAGTTGAAGACCCAAACAATATTTCTGGCACAGTCCCAAGGCAATCTGATGGAAGATTTCAAAATAAAAGCCTTCTCAAATATGCTACAGTAACAACTCAACTGCACAACTTTAAATTGAAACATTTAAGAAACCGCCTGTTTCCACACACTCATTCCACCTCACAGTGGTAGTTGAAGACCCAAACAATATTTCTGGCACAGTCCCAAGGCAATCTGATGGAAGATTTGAAAATAAAAGCCTTCTCAAATATGCTACAGTAACAACTCAACTGCCTAACTTTAAAATGAAATACTAAGGAACAAATTTGCCCAACTTTAAATTGAAATATTTAAGAAACCGCCTGTTTCCACACACTCATTCCACCTCACAGTGGTAGTTGAAGACCCAAAGAATATTTCTGGCACAGTCCCAAGGCAATCTGATGGAAGATTTCAAAATAAAAGCCTTCTCAAATATGCTACAGTAATAACTCAAATGCCTTACTTTGAAATGAAATACTAAGGAACAAATTGTCGCAACTTGAAATTGAAATATTTAAGAAACCAACTGTTTCAACACACTCATTCCACCTCACAGTGGTAGGTAAAGACCCAAACAATATTTCTGGCACAGGAAACAGGCAATCTGATGAAAGACTTCAAAACTAAAACCTTCTCAAATATGCTACCGTAACAACTCAACTACCTATCTTTAAAATGAAATACTAAGGAACAAATTTTCCCAACTTTAAATTGAAATATTTAAGAAACCCCCTGTTTCCACACACTCATTCCACCTCACAGTGGTAGTTGAAGACCCAAACAATATTTCTGGCACAGTCCCAAGGCAATCTGATGGAAGATTTGAAAATAAAAGCCTTCTCAAATATGCTACAGTAACAACTCAACTGCCTAAGTTTCAAATGAAATACTGAGGAAAAAATGCCCAACTTTAAATTCAAATATTTAAGAAACTGCCTGTTTCCACACACTCATTCCACCTCACAGTGGTAGTTGAAGACCCAAACAATATTTGTAGCAGATTAACAAGGCAATCTGATGGAAGATGTGAAAATAAAAGCCTTATTCAAATATGCTACAGTAACAACTCAACTGCCTAAGTTTCAAATGAATCACTAAGGAAAAAATGCCAAACTTTAAATTGAAATATTTAAGAAACCGCCTGTTTCCACACACTCATTTCACCTCACAGTGGTAGTTGAAGACCCAAACAATATTTGTGGCACAGTCCCAAGGCAAACTGATGGAAGATTTGAAAATAAAGCCTTCTCAAATATGCTACAGTAACAACTCACCTGCCTAACTTTAAAATGAATTACTAAGGAAAAATTGCCCAACTTTAAATTGAAATATTTAAGAAACCGCCTGTTTCCACACACTCATTCCACCTCACAGTGGTAGTTGAAGACCCAAACAATATTTGTTGCACAGTCCCAAGGCAATCTGATGGAAGATTTGAAAATAAAAGCCTTCTCAAATATGCTACAGTAACAACTCAACTGCCTAACTTTAAAATGAAATACTAAGGAAAAATTGCCCAACTTTAAATTGAAATATTTAAGAAACCCCCTGTTTCCACACACTCATTCCACCTCACAGTGGTAGTTGAAGACCCAAACAATATTTCTGGCACAGTCCCAAGGCAATCTGATGGAAGATTTGAAAATAAAAGCCTTCTCAAATATGCTACAGTAACAACTCAACTGCACAACTTTAAATTGAAACATTTAAGAAACCCCCTGTTTCCACACACTCATTCCACCTCACAGTGGTAGTTGAAGACCCAAACAATATTTCTGGCACAGTCCCAAGGAGATCTGATGGAAGATTTCAAAATAAAAGCCTTCTCAAATATGCTACAGTAACAACTCAACTGCCTATCTTTACAATGAAAAAATCAGGGAATACAAACCCAAATTTAAATTGAAATATTTAAGAAACCCCCTGTTTCCACACACTCATTCCACCTCACAGTGGTAGTTGAAGACCCAAACAATATTTCTGGCACAGTCCCAAGGCAATCTGATGGAAGATTTGAAAATAAAAGCCTTCTCAAATATGCTACAGTAACAACTCAACTGCCTATCTTTACAATGACATGATAAGGAAAAAAATGCTTAACTTTAAATTGAAATATTTAAGAAACCCCCTGTTTCCACACACTCATTCCACCTCACAGTGGTAGTTGAAGACCCAAACAATATTTCTGGCACAGTCCCAAGGCAATCTGATGGAAGATTTGAAAATAAAAGCCTTCTCAAATATGCTACAGTAACAACTCAACTGCCTAACTTTAATATGAAATACTAAGTAAATAATGCCCAACTTTAAATTGAAATATTTAAGAAACCCCCTGTTTCCACACACTCATTCCACCTCACAGTGGTAGTTGAAGACCCAAACAATATTTGTGGCACAGTCCCAAGGCAATCTGATGGAAGATTTGAAAATAAAAGCCTTCTCAAATATGCTACAGTAACAACTCAACTGCCCAACTTTAAATTGAAATATTTAAGAAACCGCCCGTCTTCCACACATTCATCATCTCACAGTGGTGGTTGCAGACTCAAACAATATTTCTGGCACAGTCCCAAGGCAATCTGATGGAAGATTTGAAAATAAAAGCCTTCTAAAATATGCGACAGTAACAGCTCAACTGCCTAACTTGAAAATGAAATACTATGGAACAAATGTACCCAACTTTAAATTGAAATATGTAAGAAAACCGCCTGTTTCCACACACTCATTCCACCTCACAGTGGTAGTTGAAGACCCAAACAATATTTCTGGCACAGTCCCAAGGCAATCTGATGGAAGATTTAAAAAAAAAAGCCTTCTCAAATATGCTACAGTAACAACTATACTGCCTCACTGTCAAATGAAATAATAAGGAAAAAAAGCCCAACTTTATATTGAAATATTTAAGAAACCGCCTGTTTCCACACACTCATTCCACCTCACAGTGGTAGTTGAAGACCCAAACAATATTTGTGGCACAGTCCCAAGGCAATCTGATGGAAGATTTGAAAATAAAAGCCTTCTCAAATATGCTACACATAACAACTATACTGCCTAACTTGAAAATGAAATACTAAGCAAAAAATGCCAATTTTTAAATTGAATTATTTAAGAAACCGCCTGTTTCCACACACTCATTCCACCTCACAGTGGTAGTTGAAGACCCAAACAATATTTGTGGCACAGTCCCAAGGCAATCTGATGGAAGATTTAAAAAAAAAAGCCTTCTCAAATATGCTACAATAACAACTCAACTGCCCAACTTTACAATGAAATACTAAAGAAATGTCCAACTTTAAATTGAAATATTTAGGAAACTGCCTGTTTCCACACACTCATTCCAACTCACAGTGGTAGTTGAAGACCAAAAAAATTTTTCTAGCACAGTCCCAAGGCAATCTGTTGGAAGATTTCAAGATAAAAGCTGTCTCAAATATGCTACAGTAAAAACTTAACTGTTACCTTTACAATGAAATAATAAAGGACAACAAGCCCAACTTTAAATTGTAATATTTAAGAATCCCCCTGTTTCCACACACTCATTCAACCTCACAGTGGTAGTTGAAGACCCAAACAATATTTGTGGCACAGTCCCAAGGCAATCTGATGGAAGATTTGAAAATAAAAGCCTTCTCAAATATGCTTCGGTAACAACTCAAATGCCTAACTTTAAAATGAATTACTAAGAATAATTGCCCAAGTTTAAATTGAAATATTTAAGAAACCGCCTGTTTCAACACACTCATTCCACCTCACAGTGGTAGTTGAAGACCCAAACAATAATTCTGGCACAGTCCCAATGCAATCTGATGGAAGATTTGAAAATAAAAGTCTTCTCAAAAAAGCGTTGGTAACAACTCAACTGCCTAACTTTAAAATGAATTACTAAGGAAAAATTGCCCAACTTTAAATTGAAATATTTAAGAAACCGCCTGTTTCCACACACTCATTCCACCTCACAGTGGTAGTTGAAGACCCAAACAATTTTTCTGGCACAGTCCCAAGGCAATCTGATGGAAGATTTCAAAATAAAACATTCTCAAATATGCTTCGGTAACAACTCAACTGCCTAACTTTAAAATGAATTACTAAGGAAAAATTGCCCAACTTTAAATTGAAACATTTTAGAAACCGTCTGTTTCCACACACTCATTCCACCTCACAGTGGTAGTTGAAGACCCAAACATTATTTCTGGCACAGTCCCAAGGCAATCTGATGAAAGATTTGAAAATAAAAGCCTTCTCAAATATGCATCGGTAACAACTCAACTGCCTAACTTGAAAATGAAATAATAAGGAAAAAATGCCCAACTTTAAATTGAAATATTTAAGAAACCGCCTGTTTCAACACACTCATTCCACCTCACAGTGGTAGTTGAAGACCAAAAAATTTTTTCTAGCACAGTCCCAAGGCAATCTGATGGAAGATTTCAAAATAAAACATTCTCAAATATGCTTCGGTAACAACTCAACTGCCCAACTTTAAAATGAATTACTTAGGAAAAATTGCCCAACTTTAAATTGAAATATTTAAGAAACTGACTGTTTCCACACACTAATTACACCTCACATAGGTAGTTGAAGACCCAAACAATATTTGTGGCACAGTCCCGAGGCAATCTGATGGAAGATTTGAAAATAAAAGCCTTATCAAATATGCTACAGTAACAACTCAACTGCCTAAGTTTCAAATGAAATACTGAGGAAAAAATGCCCAAGTTTAAATTCAAATATTTAAGAAACTGCCTGTTTCCACACACTCATTCCACCTCACAGTGGTAGTTGAAGACCCAAACAATATTTGTGGCACAGTCCCAAGGCAATCTGATGGAAGAGTTCAAAATAAAAGCCTTCTCAAATATGCTACAGTAACAACTCAACTGCCTAAGTTTCAAATGAATCACTAAGGAAAAAATGCCAAACTTTAAATTGAAATATTTAAGAAACCGCCTGTTTCCACACACTCATTTCACCTCACAGTGGTAGTTGAAGACCCAAACAATATTTGTGGCACAGTCCCAAGGCAAACTGATGGAAGATTTGAAAATAAAGCCTTCTCAAATATGCTACAGTAACAACTCACCTGCCTAACTTTAAAATGAATTACTAAGGAAAAATTGCCCAACTTTAAATTGAAATATTTAAGAAACCGCCTGTTTCCACACACTCATTCCACCTCACAGTGGTAGTTGAAGACCCAAACAATATTTGTTGCACAGTCCCAAGGCAATCTGATGAAAGATTTGAAAATAAAAGCCTTCTCAAAAAAGCGTCGGTAACAACTCAACTGCCTAACTTTAAAATGAATTACTAAGGAAAAATTGCCCAACTTTAAATTGAAATATTTAAGAAACCGCCTGTTTCCACAGACTCATTCCACCTCACAGTGGTAGCTGAAGACCCAAACAATATTTCTGGCACAGTCCCAAGGCAATCTGATGGAAGATTTGAAAATAAAAGCCTTCTCAAATATGCTACAGTAACAACTCAACTGCCTAAATGAAATACTAAGGAAAAAATGCCCAACTTTACATTGAAATATTTAAGAAGGCGCCAGTTTCCACACACTCATTCCACCTCACAGTGGTAGTTGAAGACCCAAACAATTTTTCTGGCACAGTCCCAAGGCAATCTGATGGAAGATTTCAAAATAAAACATTCTCAAATATGCTTCGGTAACAACTCAACTGCCTAACTTTAAAATGAATTACTTAGGAAAAATTGCCCAACTTTAAATTGAAATATTTAAGAAACCGCCTGTTTCCACACACTCATTCCACCTCACAGTGGTAGTTGAAGACCCAAACAATATTTCTGGCACAGTCCCAAGGCAAACTGATGGAAGATTTGAAAATAAAAGCCTTCTCAAATATGCTACAGTAACAACTCACCTGCCTAACTTTAAAATGAATTACTAAGGAAAAATTGCCCAACTTTAAATTGAAATATTTAAGAAACCGCCTGTTTCAACACACTCATTCCACCTCACAGTGGTAGTTGAAGACCCAAACAATATTTGTGGCACAGTCCCAAGGCAATCTGATGGAAGATTTGAAAATAAAAGCCTTCTCAAATATGCTACAGTAACAACTCAACTGCCCAACTTTAAATTGAAATCTTTAGGAAACCGCCTGTTTCCACACACTCATTCCACCTCACAGTGGTAGTTGAAGACCTACAAAAATATTTCTGGCACAGTCCCAAGGCAATCTGATGGAAGATTTGAAAATAAAATTCTTCTCAAATATGCTACAGTAACAACCCAACTGCCTAAGTTTAAAATGAATTACTAAGGAAAAATTGCCCAAGTTTAAATTCAAATATTTGAGAAACCGCCTGTTTCCACACACTCATTCCACCTCACAGTGGTAGTTGAAGACCCAAACAATATTTCTGGCACAGTCACAAGGCAATCTGATGGAAGATTTGAAAAAAAAAGCTTTCTCAAATATGCTACAGTTACAACTCAACCGCCCAACTTTAAATTGAATTATTGAAGAAACCCTGTTTCCACACACTCATTCCACTTCGAAGTGGTAGTTGAAGCCCCAAAAAATATTTGTGGCACAGTCCCAAGGCAATCTGATGGATGATTTGAAAATAAAAGCCTTCTCAAATATGCTACACATAACAACTATACTGCCTAACTTGAAAATGAAATACTAAGCAAAAAATGCCAATTTTTAAATTGAATTATTTAAGAAACCGCCTGTTTCCACACACTCATTCCACCTCACAGTGGTAGTTGAAGACCCAAACAATATTTGTGGCACAGTCCCAAGGCAATCTGATGGAAGATTTAAAAAAAAAAGCCTTCTCAAATATGCTACAATAACAACTCAACTGCCCAACTTTACAATGAAATACTAAAGAAATGTCCAACTTTAAATTGAAATATTTAGGAAACTGCCTGTTTCCACACACTCATTCCAACTCACAGTGGTAGTTGAAGACCAAAAAAATTTTTCTAGCACAGTCCCAAGGCAATCTGTTGGAAGATTTCAAGATAAAACATTCTCAAATATGCTTCGGTAACAACTCAACTGCCTAATTTTAAAATGAGTTACTTAGGAAAAATTGCCCAACTTTAAATTGAAATATTTAAGAAACTGACTGTTTCCACACACTCATTCCACCTCACAGTGGTAGTTGAAGACCCAAACAATATTTGTGGCACAGTCCCAAGGCAATCTGATGGAAGATTTGAAAATAAAAGCCTTCTCAAATATGCTTCGGTAACAACTCAAATGCCTAACTTTAAAATGAATTACTAAGAATAATTGCCCAAGTTTAAATTGAAATATTTGAGAAACCGCCTGTTTCCACACACTCATTCCACCTCACAGTGGTAGTTGAAGACCCAAACAATATTTGTGGCACAGTCCCAAGGCAATCTGATGGAAGATTTGAAAAAAAAAGCCTTCTCAAATATTATACAGTTACAACTCAACCGCCCAACTTTAAATTGAATTATTGAAGAAACCCTGTTTCCACACACTCAGTCCACCTCACAGTGGTAGTTGAAGACCCAAAAAATATTTCTGGCACAGTCCCAAGGCAATCTGATGGAAGAATTGAAAATAAAAGCCTTCTCAAATATGCTACACATAACAACTCAACTGCCTAACTTGAAAATGAAATACTAAGGAAAAAATGCCAATTTTTAAATGGAATTATTTAAGAAACCGCCTGTTTCCACACACTCATTCCACCTCACAGTGGTAGTTGAAGACCTACAAAAATATTTGTGGCACAGTCCCAAGGCAATCTGATGGAAGATTTAAAAAAAAAAGCCTTCTCAAATATGCTACAATAACAACTCAACTGCCCAACTTTACAATGAAATACTAAAGAAATGTCCAACTTTAAATTGAAATATTTAAGAAACCGCCTGTTTCCACACACTCATTCCACCTCACAGTGGTAGTTGAAGACCAAAAAAATTTTTCTAGCACAGTCCCAAGGCAATCTGTTGGAAGATTTCAAAATAAAACATTCTCAAATATGCTTCGGTAACAACTCAACTGCCCAACTTTAAAATGAATTACTTAGGAAAAATTGCCCAACTTTAAATTGAAATATTTAAGAAACTGACTGTTTCCACACACTCATTCCACCTCACAGTGGTAGTTGAAGACCCAAACAATATTTGTGGCACAGTCCCAATGCAATCTGATGGAAGATTTCAAAATAAAAGTCTTCTCAAATATGCGTCGGTAACAACTCAACTGCCTAATTTGAAAATTAATCACTAAGGAAAAATTGCCCAACTTTAAATTGAAATATTTAAGAAACCGCCTGTTTCCACACACTCATTCCACCTCACAGTGGTAGTTGAAGACCCAAACAATATTTCTGGCACAGTCCCAAGGCAAACTGATGGAAGATTTGAAAATAAAGCCTTCTCAAATATGCTACAGTAACAACTCACCTGCCTTACTTTAAAATGAATTACTAAGGAAAAATTGCCCAACTTTAAATTGAAATATTTAAGAAACCGCCTGTTTCCACACACTCATTCCACCTCACAGTGGTAGTTGAAGACCCAAACAATATTTGTGGCACAGTCCCAAGGCAATCTGATGGAAGATTTCAAAATAAAAGCCTTCTCAAATATGCTACAGTACCAACTCAACTGCCCAACTTTAAATTGAAATATTTAGGAAACCGCCTGTTTCCACACACTCATTCCACCTCACAGTGGTAGTTGAAGACCCAAACATTATTTCTGGCACAGTCCCAAGGCAATCTGATGGAAGATTTGAAAATAAAAGCCTTCTCAAATATGCTACAGTACCAACTCAACTGCCCAACTTTAAATTGAAATATTTAGGAAACCGCCTGTTTCCACACACTCATTCCACCTCACAGTGGTAGTTGAAGACCCAAACAATATTTCTGGCACAGTCCCAAGGCAATCTGATGGAAGATTTCAAAATAAAAGCCTTCTCAAATATGCTACAGTGACAACTCAACTGCCCAACTTTACAATGAAATAATAAGAAAAAATGCCAAACTTTAAATTGAAATATTTAAGAAACCCCCTGTTTCCACACACTCATTCCACCTCACAGTGGTAGTTGCCGATCCAAACAATATTTCTGGCACAATCCCAAGGCAATCTGATGTAAGATTTCAAATTATATACCTTCTGAAATATGCGACAGTAACAACTCAACTGCCCAGCTTTCAAATGAAATACTAAGAAAAAAATGCCCAACTTTAAATTGAAATATTTAAGAAACCCCCTGTTTCCACACACTCATTCCACCTCACAGTGGTAGTTGACGACCCAAACAATATTTCTGGCACAGTCCCAAGGCAATCTGATAGAAGATTTCAAAATAAAAGCAGTCTCAAATATGCTACAGTAACAACTCAACTGCCTAGCTTTCAAATCAAAAACTGAGAGAAAAATGCCCAACTTTAAATTGAAATATTTCAGAAACCCCCTGTTTCCACACACTCATTCCACCTCACAGTGGTAGTTGAAGACCCAAAGAATATTTCTGGCACAGTCCCAAGGCAATCTGATGGAAGATTTCAAAATAAAAGCCTTCTCAAAAATGCTACAGCAATAACTGCCTGACTTTAAAATGAAACAGGAACAAATTGTCGCAACTTTAAATTGAAATATTTAAGAAACCGACTGTTTCCACACACTCATTTCACCTCACAGTGGTAGTTGAAGACCCAAACAATATTTCTGGCACAGTCCCAAGGCAATCTGATGGAAGATTTCAAAATAAAAGCCTTCTCAAATATGCTACAGTAACAACTCACCTGCCTAACTTTAAAATGAATTACTAAGGAAAAATTGCCCAACTTTAAATTGAAACATTTTAGAAACCGTCTGTTTCCACACACTCATTCCACCTCACAGTGGTAGTTGAAGACCCAAACATTATTTCTGGCACAGTCCCAAGGCAATCTGATGAAAGATTTGAAAATAAAAGCCTTCTCAAATATGCATCGGTAACAACTCAACTGCCTAACTTTAAAATGAAATACTAAGAAAAAATGCCCAACTTTAAATTGAAATATTTAAGAAACCCCCTGTTTCCACACACTCATTCCACCTCACAGTGGTAGTTGAAGACCCAAACAATATTTCTGGCACAGTCCCAAGGCAATCTGATGGAAGATTTCAAAATAAAAGCCTTCTCAAATATGATACAGTACCAATTTAACTGCCTAAGTTTCAAATGAAATACTGAGGAAAAAATGCCCAACTTTAAATTGAAACATTTAAGAAACTGCCCGTTTACACACACTCATTCCACCTCACAGTGGTAGTTGAAGACCCAAACAATATTTGTGGCACAGTCCCAAGGCAATCTGATGGAAGATTTGAAAATAAAAGCCTTCTCAAATATGCTACAGTAACAACTCAACTGCCTAACTTTACAATGAAATACTAAGGAAAAAATGCCCAACTTTAAATTGAAATATTTAAGAAACCCCCTGTTTCCACACACTCATTCCACCTCACAGTGGTAGTTGAAGACCCAAACAATATTTCTGGCACAGTCCCAAGGCAATCTGATGGAAGATTTGAAATTAAAATTCTTCTCAAATATGCTACAGTAACAACTCAACTGCCTAACTTTACAATGAAATGATAAGGAAAAAAATGACCAACTTTAACTTGAAATATTGAAGAAACCCCCTGTTTCCACACACTCATTCCACCTCACAGTGGTAGTTGAAGACCCAAACAACATTTCTGGCACAGTCCCAAGGCAATCTGATGGAAGATTTCAAAATAAAAGCCTTCTCAAATTTGCGACGACTCAACTGCCTCACTTTTAAATGAAACACAAAGGAGAAAATGCCAAACTTTAAATTGAAATATTTAAGAAACCGCCTGTTTCAACACACTCATTCCACCTCACAGTGGTAGTTGAAGACCAAAAAAATTTTTCTAGCACAGTCCCAAGGCAATCTGTTGGAAGATTTCAAAATAAAACATTCTCAAATATGCTTCGGTAACAACTCAACTGCCCAACTTTAAAATGAATTACTTAGGAAAAATTGCCCAACTTTAAATTGAAATATTTAAGAAACTGACTGTTTCCACACACTAATTACACCTCACATAGGTAGTTGAAGACCCAAACAATATTTCTGGCACAGTCCCAAGGCAATCTGATGGAAGATTTGAAAATAAAAGCCTTCTCAAATATGATACAGTACCAATTTAACTGCCTAAGTTTCAAATGAAATACTGAGGAAAAAATGCCCAACTTTAAATTGAAACATTTAAGAAACTGCCTGTTTACACACACTCATTCCACCTCACAGTGGTAGTTGAAGACCCAAACATTATTTCTGGCACAGTCCCAAGGCAATCTGATGGAAGATTTGAAAATAAAAGCCTTCTCAAATATGCTACAGTGACAACTCAACTGCCCAACTTTACAATGAAATAATAAGAAAAAATGCCAAACTTTAAATTGAAATATTTAAGAAACCGCCTGTTTCCACACACTCATTCCACCTCACAGTGGTAGTTGAAGACTTAAAAAATATTTCTGGCACAGTCCCAAGGCAATCTGATGGAAGATTTGAAAATAAAAGCCTTCTCAAATATGCTACAGTAACAACTCAACTGCCTAACTTTACCATGAAATACTAAGGAAAAAATGCCCAACTTTAAATTGAAATATTTAGGAAACCGCCTGTTTCCACACACTCATTCCACCTCACAGTGGTAGTTGAAGACCCAAACAATATTTGTGGCACAGTCCCAAGGCAATCTGATGGAAGATTTGAAAATAAAATTCTTCTCAAATATGCTACAGTAACAACTCAACTGCCTAACTTTCAAATGAAATACTAAGGAAAAAATGCCCGACTTTAAATTGAAATATTTGAGAAACCGCCTGTTTCCACACACTCATTCCACCTCACAGTGGTAGTTGAAGACCCAAACAATATTTTTGGCACAGTCACAAGGTATTCTGATGGAAGATTTGAAAATAAAAGCCTTCTCAAATATGCGTTGGTAACAACTCAACTGCCTGACTTTAAAATGAATTACTAAGGAAAAAATTGCCCAACTTTAAATTGAAATATTTAAGAAACCGCCTGTTTCCAAAAACTCATTCCACCTCACAGTGGTAGTTGAAGACCCAAACAATATTTCTGGCACAGTCCCAAGGCAAACTGATGGAAGATTTGAAAATAAAGCCTTCTCAAATATGCTACAGTAACAACTCACCTGCCTAACTTTAAAATGAATTACTAAGGAAAAATTGCCCAACTTTAAATTGAAACATTTTAGAAACCGTCTGTTTCCACACACTCATTCCACCTCACAGTGGTAGTTGAAGACCCAAACATTATTTCTGGCACAGTCCCAAGGCAATCTGATGAAAGATTTGAAAATAAAAGCCTTCTCAAATATGCATCGGTAACAACTCAACTGCCTAACTTTAAAATGAAATAATAAGGAAAAAATGCCCAACTTTAAATTGAAATATTTAAGAAACCGCCTGTTCCCACACACTAATTACACCTCACATGGGTAGTTGAAGACCCAAACAATATTTCTGGCACAGTCCCGAGGCAATCTGATGGAAGATTTGAAAATAAAAGCCTTCTCAAATATGATACAGTACCAATTTAACTGCCTAAGTTTCAAATGAAATACTGAGGAAAAAATGCCCAACTTTAAATTGAAACATTTAAGAAACTGCCCGTTTACACACACTCATTCCACCTCACAGTGGTAGTTGAAGACCCAAACAATATTTGTGGCACAGTCCCAAGGCAATCTGATGGAAGATTTGAAAATAAAAGCCTTCTCAAATATGCTACAGTAACAACTCAACTGCCTAAGTTTCAAATGAATCACTAAGGAAAAAATGCCAAACTTTAAATTGAAACATTTAAGAAACTGCCTGTTTACACACACTCATTCCACCTCACAGTGGTAGTTGAAGACCCAAACAATAATTCTGGCACAGTCCCAATGCAATCTGATGGAAGATTTGAAAATAAAAGTCTTCTCAAAAAAGCGTTGGTAACAACTCAACTGCCTAACTTTAAAATGAATTACTAAGGAAAAATTGCCCAACTTTAAATTGAAATATTTAAGAAACCGCCTGTTTCCACACACTCATTCCACCTCACAGTGGTAGCTGAAGACCCAAACAATATTTCTGGCACAGTCCCAAGGCAATCTGATGGAAGATTTCAAAATAAAAGCCTTCTCAAATATGCTACAGTAACAACTCAACTGCACAACTTTAAATTGAAACATTTAAGAAACCGCCTGTTTCCACACACTTATTCCACCTCACAGTGGTAGTTGAAGACCCAAACAATTTTTCTGGCACAGTCCCAAGGCAATCTGATGGAAGATTTCAAAATAAAAGCCTTCTCAAATATGCTACAGTAACAACTCAACTGCCTATCTTTACAATGACATAATAAGGAAAAAAATGCTTAACTTTAAATTGAAATATTTAAGAAACCCCTTGTTTCCACAAACTCATTCCACCTCACAGTGGTAGTTGAAGACCCAAACAATATTTCTGGCACAGTCCCAAGGAGATCTGATGGAAGATTTCAAAATAAAAGCCTTCTCAAATATGCTACAGTAACAACTCAACTGCCCAACTTTAAATTGAAATATTTAGGAAACCGCCTGTTTCCACACACTCATTCCACCTCACAGTGGTAGTTGAAGACCCAAACAATATTTGTGGCACAGTCCCAAGGCAATCTGATGGAAGATTTGAAAATAAAAGCCTTCTCAAATATGCTACAGTACCAACTCAACTGCCCAACTTTAAATTGAAATATTTAGGAAACTGACTGTTTCCACACACTCATTCCACCTCACAGTGGTAGTTGAAGACCTAAAAAATATTTCTGGCACAGTCCCAAGGCAATCTGATGGAAGATTTCAAAATAAAAGCCTTCTCAAATTTGCGACGACTCAACTGCCTCACTTTTAAATGAAATACAAAGGAGAAAATGCCCAACTTTAAATTGAAATATTTAAGAAACCCCCTGTTTCCACACACTCATTCCACCTCACAGTGGTAGTTGAAGACCCAAACAATATTTCTGGCACAGTCCCAAGGCAATCTGATGGAAGATTTGAAAATAAAATTCTTCTCAAATATGCTACAGTAACAACCCAACTGCCTAAGTTTCAAATGAAATACTAAGGAAAAAGTGCCCGACTTTAAATTGAAATATTTAAGAAATCGACTGTTTCCACACACTCATTCCACCTCACAGTGGTAGTTGAAGACCCAGACAACATTTCTGGCACAGTCCCAAGGCAATCTGATGGAAGATTTGAAAATAAAAGCCTTCTCAAATTTGCGACGACTCAACTGCCTCACTTTTAAATGAAATACAAAGGAGAAAATGCCAAACTTTAAATTGAAATATTTAAGAAACCGCCTGTTTCCACACACTCATTCCACCTCACAGTGGTAGTTGAAGACCCAAACAATATTTCTGGCACAGTCCCAAGGCAATCTGATGGAAGATTTCAAAATAAAAGCCTTCTCAAATATGCTACAGTAACAACTCAACTGCCTAACTTAACAATGAAATAATAAGGAAAAAATGCCAAACTTTAAATTGAAATATTTAAGAAACCGCCTGTTTCCAAAAACTCATTCCACCTCACAGTGGTAGTTGAAGACCCAAACAATATTTCTGGCACAGTCCCAAGGCAAACTGATGGAAGATTTGAAAATAAAAGCCTTCTCAAATATGCTACAGTACCAACTCAACTGCCCAACTTTAAATTGAAATATTTAGGGAAACCGCCTGTTTCCACACACTCATTCCACCTCACAGTGGTAGTTGAAGACCCAAACATTATTTCTGGCACAGTCCCAAGGCAATCTGTTGGAAGATTTGAAAATAAAATATTCTCAAATATGCTACAGTGACAACTCAACTGCCCAACTTGACAATGAAATAATAAGAAAAAAATGCCCAACTTTAAATTGAAATATTTAAGAAACTGCCTGTTTCCACACACTCATTCCACCTCACAGTGGTAGTTGAAGACCCAAAAAATATTTCTGGCACAGTCCCAAGGCAATCTGATGGAAGATTTGAAAATAAAAGCCTTCTCAAATATGCTACAGTAACAACTCAACTGCCTAACTTTACAATGAAATACTAAGGAAAAAATGCCCAACTTTAAATTGAAATATTTAAGAAACCGCCTGTTTCCACACACTCATTCCACCTCACAGTGGTAGCTGAAGACCCAAACAATATTTCTGGCACAGTCCCAAGGCAATCTGATGGAAGATTTGAAATTAAAATTCTTCTCAAATATGCTACAGTAACAACCCAACTGCCTAAGTTTCAAATGAAATACTAAGGAAAAAGTGCCCGACTTTAAATTGAAATATTTAAGAAATCGACTGTTTCCACACACTCATTCCACCTCACATGGTAGTTGAAGACCCAGACAACATTTCTGGCACAGTCCCAAGGCAATCTGATGGAAGATTTCAAAATAAAAGCCTTCTCAAATATGCGACGACTCAACTGCCTCACTTTTAAATGAAATACAAAGGAGAAAATGCCCAACTTTAAATAGAAATATTTAAGAAACCCCCTGTTTCCACACACTCATTCCACCTCACAGTGGTAGTTGAAGACCCAAACAATATTTGTGGCACAGTCCCAAGGCAATCTGATGGAAGATTTGAAAATAAAGGCCTTCTCAAAGATGCTACAGTAACAGCTCAACTGCCTAACTTGAAAATGAAATACTAAGTAAAACATGCCCAACTTTAAATTCAAATATTTAAGAAACCGCCTGTTTCCACACACTCATTCCACCTCACAGTGGTAGTTGAAGACCCAAACAATATTTCTGGCACAGTCCCAAGGCAATCTGATGGAAGATTTCAAAATAAAAGCCTTCTCAAATATGCTTCGGTAACAACTCAACTGCCTAACTTTAAAATGAACTACTCAGGAAAAAATGCCAACCCTCAAATTGAAATATTTAAGAAACCGCCTGTTTCCACACACTCATTCCACCTCACAGTGGTAGCTGAAGACCCAAACAATATTTGTGGCACAGTCCCAAGGCAATCTGATGGAAGATTTGAAAATAAAAGCCTTCTCAAATATGCTACAGTAACAACTCAACTGCCCAATATGAAAATGAAAAACTAAGGAAGAAATTTGCCCAACTTTAAATTGAAATATTTAAGAAACTGCCTGTTTCCACACACTCCATCTCAAAAATGCCATTTTCATTGTGCATCTGCCTATCTTTAAAATGAAATAATTAAGAAAATAACTCCCCAACTTTAAATTGAATATTTAAAAAAGAAAAAAAAATGGTACCACACACTCATTGCACCTTAGCGTTATAGTTGTAGAACCCCACATTATACCTCGCTCAGTAATATGGCAATCTGGTGTAAGTTTAAAAAATAAAAGCTTTCTCAAATACATTTTCTTTTAAAGACAGAAACCCAGGTTTTCAAAAGACATGTTTCTATTAAAGACAGAAACCCAGGTGATCAAAATGGCCATGGTGGGTCTTGTCATAGTACTGACAGGTATGGGGACACAGCAGCCTCTTTGTCACTATGTGTGTGAAAAACTAAAGAGATGTTTTCTACTCACCACTGTTTGTAGAGGAATGACATTCTCCTGTCCTTCAGTGATTCTGTCATACAGCTCCCCACAGGACTTGGGCGCCTGTGTTACTGAGGACTCCATTGATATCTTTGCCAAGTCTACACCGCCTCTCTGGCCACTCCTGCAGTTGGCTCCATCATAGGTTTGGCAAATGAGCTCCGTCTCGGGACTGTAGCTTGCTATGATCCTCATCACCACAGCTTCAGCGTCTCTGTTGAGGCTAATGTCAAAGAAACCAGGCTCACATATTATGACGCTGTCATTCACATACACTGAAAAAAAGTAAAACAATGCTGTTGTAGGATTGATGTGATTTTTCGTTTATAACAGCCAAAAATTATTGATTTGTTCATTAAATCTAAATCTTCTAAATTATCTTAATGGTTGAACCTATTTTTTTATTTAAACTGGCAGCTGGACACCAAATTAAATTGGATCAATGTATTTTTATTGCATTAAGCCTGCTGTGTGCATTCCTAACAACATCCCGTAGGTCCCGAGCGGATTCAAAAAACACGATGCAACAGCAGCTGTCACTTTCTGAGTGGCTCTCCCTCTGCATTCCAGCACAGGCATCCAGCGTTGACCAACGTGCCGGAACATGTCTGTTGCGGCCTGTTATGCCTGAATAAACGTTAAAAAGGACATTTTGAAAACTGGCCTTCCAACTTCCACTTTAGCTCAATGGGTTTCCCTGCTGACCTGTGACTGGGAGATTAATGGTTGGAATCCCTGTCAAATCCTAAACTTTGGATAGAAGTCCTTTGAACATCAGGAGGGCAACATTCAGTCCCTGCAAGAATCCTATACTACTGTTTTTTCAGCAATAAACTTCATAGGCATGTTTTGGGGACCTCTGAGACCAATATAAACTTGTCTTAAAGGGCAAAATATGTCCCCTTTAATACATTTCTGTTCTCCCATCGGGCCAAAGTAGTGAGAGTTTTCAGGAAAAAATGTTGAGTTGACTTTGAAGACTTGCGAGAGGCATGGTGGCGCAGGGGTTAGTGCTCTCACCTCACAGCAAGAAGGTTGCTGGTTCACTTCCTGGTCTGGGCCTTTCTGTGCAGTGCTAGCATGTTCTCTCTGGGTACTCTGGCCTTCTTCCACCTCCAAAAAAAGCTCATTAGGTTAAATGGTGACTCTAAGTTGGCTGGGATAGGCTCCAGCCCCAACTAATCTTTATAAAATGGTAAAAACATTTTAAGTTCAAATGAGTGGAATATTTATATCGGTTGATTAAGGGAAATTTTAATTTTTAATTTTAGGGATATCTAAAATAATTAGGTTTCCTAAACATAGTTTCTATGTACATTTACCTAATTTGAAAAAAAAAATTGATTTTATTCAAAATGTTTTGTGTGATTGATTACTTCATCTTTTTTAAGTTCAACCAATGTTTTACTTTTTTCAGTGTAGCGGACTATAACTGTCAATAATATGTCTGTGGTATCATCCACCTTGACTGTGCTGTATTTGTTTCTGTAACTATTTCTTCCTGAGTAACACGAGCAGTGCTTTCTATGCTGTCATGTTGAATGGTCTTTTACGGTTATTTTTAGGATTTTTGTGTACTAAATTATGTAATTATCTTTAACAACTCCAATATCATACATTTTAGTGACATGAAACTTACATCACACATCAGTCATGTCCTCTATTTTAAACTACAAGACCTATTTTGGCAAAAACAGTTTTACTATATTTTTTATGATTTGTTATGTATTAGATTAGTTGATAAATATTTGGTAACTCCAAGATTATACATTTAGTGAAATGAAACTTACATCACACATAAACCATGTCCTGGACCTTATACTACAAGACTTATTTTGGCAAAAAAAAAAGTTTTGACTATAATTTTTAGGATTTTTTACATACATTTTAATGACATGAAACTTACATCACACATCACTTATGTCTCTCTTTATAGTACAAGACTAATTTGAAAATAAAGTTTTTAATGTAATTTGTATGTTTATATATATATATATATATATATAAATATATAAAATTAGGTAATAATCTTCAATAGCTTCAATATCATACATTTAAGTGACATCAAATTTACATCACACATCACTCATGTCCTCTATTTTATACTACACTGTAAAAAAAATTCCGTTAAATTTACGGTAAAACGCTGGCAGCTGTGGTTACCAGAGATTTACTGTAAAAATTACGGTGAGAATGTATGAGAAAAAACGGTGTTTTCATTCTACAACTGTAAATATTACAGTTCAAACCTGTTTTTTTTTTAACTGTAAATTTCTGTTAAAAAAATACAATATTGTAACCGTTTATACAAGGATTTGCTGTAAAAATAACAGTTATACTGTAACCATATTTACAGTAATTTGCTGTACAACTTACTGTAATTTGATGTAGAAGTTACAGCTCTATTACAACATTTTCTACAGGGATTGGCTGTAAAAATAATGATAATGAAACAAACCTGTTTACGGTAAATTACTGTAAAAACACCAGAAATCCTGTAAACCTAAATACAATCTATCTCAGTAATAAAAACAATAGACCCGTATAATGTTAACGGTATTTTATTATAACTACTTAAATTTTACAGTAAATTACTGGCAGCTGTGGTTACCAGAAATTTACCGTAAAAATACAGTACAAAACATGAGAAATTACAGCTGATATTTGCAGATTTTACGGTAGTAGCAAAATACTGCCCAACTTTAAATTTTACAGTAAATTACTGGCAGCTGTGGTTACCAGAGATTTACTGTAAAAATTACAGGACAAAACCTGAGAAATTACAGCTGATGTTTGCAGATTTTACAGTAGTAGCTTAATACTGCCTTACTTTAAATTTTACGGTAAATTACCAGCAGCTGTGGTTGCCAGAAATTTACTGTAAAAAATACAGTACAAAACATGTGAAATTTCAGTTAATTTGCTAGATTTTTGCAGTAGTGCCCTAATACTCCTACTTTTAACAAAGGATTCAAGCTCTCTGATAAACAATAAGAAACTCTGCAGTTATATGTTTGCAATAAAAAACCTTTCAACACATCTGATAACTTGTCTGTATACTCACAAAGCAGTTTAGATCTTGGAAAAAAAAGCTTGTGTCCATATGTATGACAGGTAGTCCTTGGTGTAATGCATGAAGATGAAACAAAGTCACTTGCCCCTAAATGATTCAAGAGTAATGAGTCCAGTCTTGACTGAAGAAGGCCTTCCACTTGGGAAGCTTCACATGGCCAAGAAACTTCATCTTCTTGAAGACTCGAGCACAGTTCATCAGGTGTTCTACTTTGGACTGGCTCCATCCTCTCTGCAGGAAGTACAGATACAAAACAAAGTTAGAGTGATTCAGTGCTTCAGTTTAATGCCTACACAGATGTAAATTTGAGAAAACTAGGCTCTAATAAGCCATGCTTACAATCAGCACAACAGAATAAAATAAACAGTGTGTACAGTACATACAGATAGCTTCTATAATAGAATATGGTGAAGAAACGCAAATGTACCCACAAGTGCCAGCTATTAAGTCAGCAATCACCTAACAACAGCCAATTACTTTTTCCGTTATTGATTATAATGAGACAGTTATGACATATTAATTGCAATTTGCTTTTCCTTTATAGTTTAGAGCTGTGGTGCCCAGGCTTGTATCCACTGAGCTCCCCCCTCCTTCACATATCCAAGAAGATATGGACCCACACAAAAAAGTGACATAGCTATTGCTGTAAAAACTAAACATAAATTTGAATTGATGTCATTATTTAAAGCAGTTTTAATTTTGGCAGATATTTTTAATTTTAGTCTTAGTTTTAGTCTTTAAGTGAAATGAATTTAGTTAGTTTCAGTCACATTTTAGTCATTTCTGTCCATTTAGTTTTAGTCCATAAAAAGTCCTCACATTTTAATGCTTGGACTTTTAGTCCAAGCATTTATTGTCTTGCTTAAATCTGGTACCAAGTCATAGTGGGATGTTCTCTGCACCCTGCCAAACCTGGGGTCCCTGCTTTCTACAGCTGAGAGACAGAAGAGCTACAGCTGCATTGTTTTTTGACAGAATTACCCACAGTGGAGAGATATCATGGATTTTGAATGTCCGACTACATTACATTCTAGTCAAAAACTAAACTTAGTTTTTGTCAGTTTTAGTCATCACAGATCTATTTTTGTTAGTCTTAGTCTAGTTTTTGTCATGGAAAACAAAGCTGTCGATGAACATTTTTAGTCATAGTTTTAGTCGACGAAATTAACACTGGTTTAAAGCTACACACAATAGCCCAAACCACAAGTGTTAGCAAAAGACCTTGGTATGAACCATTCATAAGGGTTATATTGTGATTTTAGGTAGTTGAACCACAAGATAAATATTTGCAAACTATGCTCTTTATTTATATATTTACTTGTAAGACCACCCAAATAAATATAGAATTTGCTTTTACATGTAAATATAATATATAATTTTATATATAATTTCTATATAATTTCCCTTTGGGGATGAATAAAGTTTTATTGTATTGTATTATTGTATTGTATTATTAGGGTAAGCCTACCCATTAAGCCCAGGCACCATTTAAGCCCACTTGCGACTTTGAAGTCAATTAAAAAAAAAAGAAGAGGGGCCTGTCTTATGCTATACATTATTTTGTCCAGTCACACAATTTCTTAATTATATGTCAGTTTTTGTTTGAAACAATCACATTTGTAGATATTGAATAAGGCCCGCCTACATTTGTGCAGTCTCTAGGAGGCTCAGATAAAGTCGCCTCAAAACTTTGGTGTTTTGGGACCCTCAGAAAAAACCTCTTTTCAACCATTTTCAGCCACTGACTTGTTAAGTACATTCATATTATGTAATTTGAGAGATTATTGATTTGTTTTTTTGTGTATAAACAGGTAGTTTTTGTAATTTCTTACTATTTAGTTTTATGTGAAAAGATGAGTCATGCTAGCTAGCGTGTGAAACTAATCACTAGTCAATACATGTAGCCCTACTGATAGATACACTGCTTAATGATTAAAAATGATAAGTACACAAACTAAGTGTTTTCTGATTCATTTTACATAAATCTTACATAAAACTTTGAACAAGAATTCCTTGATAATTCAGAAAGTTTGGCAGAAGAGGAATAACTGTGATGGCCAGTTTTACAGCATATTTAGCCTACAGGCATTTCTTTAAACATTTGTTTAATTTTGGTGAGAACATATTATCTTCATTTCCCTGGTAGTCACTGTAGTACCATTTAAGCCCAGTGTGTTCCATTTAAGCCCATCTGATGTGTTTCAATAGAAAAAAATGAAATTTTGAGGTTTGATAGCTTTTCGCTGTAATCATGTTGGATGTTGTTATACTAACTTCATTAACACGAGTACATCACAGATCACACACTGACCAGAAGAATTGTTATGTCAGTTAATTTTGCATAATCATTTGTTTATAGTGAGAAAAATGCCAACAAAAAAGAGGAATTACAGCAACTGTCCTAAAATCATCATTGTTACAGCCAAACATTAAATCCAAGTTCAATAAGATATTGTTGATTCACTGTAATGTCATTTAATACTTTTAAAAACAAACACATTTTTTTATTTTGTCAATATTGAATCAAATTTTGTCAATATTAAATAAAATGTTCAATGAAATGTTAAATACTGAAGCCAATGAAAATTAGTTTTAGGCCTACTTAGTCATGTTTGTGGTGGTCCATTGTTACAAGCCAAACATTAAAGCCAAGTTCAAAAAATAAATTGTGTTTAACATGTATAACATGTTACTGAATTAATATATGTTTACTACTTGAAAAATGTAATAATTTTTAAATTTCTGTCAATAAACGTGGTTGTGGGCTTATTTGGAACACGTGGGCTTAAATGGTACTTAGGTACCAATTAAGGCCATGCCAGACTTTTGACTTTATTCATAACATTTCTTTAATTTGTTCTTTAAAATATGCATAAGTAAATAAATATACCTTCAAATGAGGGATTAATCCTTCATTCTAACAAATTATCATGTTTATAAACCATCTTAGTGTCTATGAAAAATACGTGAACTTAGATTTTGGTGGGCCTAATGGGTACACTTACCCTAAATGCTTTGGGGTACAAAAGGATTTTGCTGTAACAAAGATGATGGGCGCTGAATTTTAAATCAATCATAATGAAAACATATGACTCACACAGAAAACTGTATTGGCCCCCATATGGTGTGATCATCAGAACACTGAGAACAAGCTGGACAAAGCAGTGGCATGGCAGTATTCTGGGTATTTCTACATGACCAGATTAATGCAGTGCTTGGTGTAAACTACATAAAATAAACATAAAATGGCTTCATGTTGCTTAAAGAAAGATTAATCTAAAGAATTTATTGAGGTATGTACAAATGCTGTGCAAGGCTTACCATTATTAATCCTTGATAACTGGCATCTTTTTAGAAGAGTGGAATACCGGAGACAGTATAAAGTAATGGAGTCCTAGTCACCACTAGCAGAAGAAACAGGACCTTAAAAAAGAGTAAGGAAAAATAGAAAGACAAGGTAAAGCACCAAATCATGTCAACTTAGAAGTTTTGAACACTTATGTATGCACTGATTGCAAAGTACTATCCAATTTTGAATTCACTCAAAAAGGAGGACCCAATCTCTTCTTGTCCCGTGAGCTGAATGTCTTGTCACATCCCTTGTGTTTTGTGGCAGAAGCTACAGCAGACACAAAATGCAGACATATATGTAGAGTGATCCAGCTGTCAAGCAGTTATCAGACGGGTGTTGCTGTGTTTATATGTTCTTCTAAAATCAACACTAAGCTGTGACTGGTGCCACCCCCTCCATTTAGAGTGTGTGTTGATCCCACAGCTCTGTAAGTCATCTTGCTTGCCCTTGCGCTTTTTCTGCTCACAACAGTTTTGGTTTAGAAAAAAATGCTGCACATCTATTTCTTTTTTGTTTTTTAAATTTGAAAATTTGGATACTATCAAACCTAAAAATCTGAACCAGAATCTTTATTGTCATTGTACACAAGTACAACGAAATTTTGCACAGTTCCATTCAGTGCAATTATTATTACCTCTGCCAAGGAGGTGATGTGATCGGCAGGGTTTGTTAGTTTGTTTGTTGGCAACATAACCCAAAAAGTTATGGATAGATTCTGATGAAATTTCCAGGAATGTCAGAAATGGCAAAAGGAAGAACTGATTTGATTTTGGGACTGATCCAGATCATCGTCTGGATCTAGGAATTTTAAAGGACTCTTCACTATTGGGAGATAGGGCTAATGGCGGAGGTCTGCGCTCTCTGAGTGCTTTTCTAGTTTATTATTGCAACTGCTCTGGGATATGTGCTGTTTTTCAGTCTGTTAGTTTTGGCTCTTATTGTCCTGAACCGTCTTCCTCAGGATAGCAGTTGTTACAGGTGACGATAACACAGTTATAAAAATAACTGATATTGTATTATATGATGCACACGGCTGGAAGGAAATAAAACATTTTGCCAGCATTACACTATACCATATAACTACCTCTAAAGAGGAAAAATTATTACCTCTGTAGGAACTCCTGAGTGGATCCCAATGCTGGTCAATGCATAGCATGAGCTGCCTTGAAGCCTAGCAAGAGGCTCCTGGGAGGATGATAAAAGTAGAAAAGAATTACAAGCAAATCATCCATTACCATCCAAATGAGTCCTTAAAGTGTTTCTGAGATCCACTTACTACAAAAAACAATACATGGGGCAGGCTTTCCACTGGTACCCCATCTGGCAAGAATGTTTCAACAAGGCAAAAGAGGTTGTCTTCTTTTTTGTCGAAACAGGAGAGAAGCCCTTTATGTCCTCTGAGCAGCCCTCCAACTGTCCTCTCTGAATCTTGAACTTTGTGGCATCCTGCAAAAATCAAGTGAGCAATTAAATCTTTAGTGCCATGACACTGACGTGCACATATCCCCGTTGTGCATTTAGGAGGTGCTGGAGCCAACAGGTAGTGCCCAGGACCACCACAGTCCACCACCACACTATCCCCCTTATTCCTGGGGCCGCTACTGTAAATGTGAATATGGGCGAAACTTCCGGTGCCAAAACAGAAGTAGGCTACATTAAATACATGTATTCTAGTACAGCAACTAACTATAGACGCTAACAAAGAACGACAGTTGTTTCAATAGGAATTCTTCTGGAATTTGTAAATATTTATATTTTTGTTATCACATGTTCACATTGTTTGTATTATAAGCTGTAGATAAGTAAATAAGGTGGATACCACATTATTCCTGGGGGCCTACTGTAGCTATGAATGGAAGTGGAACTTCCAGTACAGTAACAATAATAGCAAAAACATGATTTTTCCAAAGGCTTACTAAAGTGATTTAGTGTCAACAGTGGTTGTTCTGAAATAAATAAATATTTGCTGTAATAAATACTGCTTCATTTTTGTTAAATCAATGAGCTGAAATGTTTTAATCATATTTTCTGTAATGCTCAGTACCTGCTGCTATGTTCATGGTACTAATATTATGACAAAGTTAAATATGTCTCTCACAACATGCTGTCCACTGTCTAAGTGCATCGGGGATGTGATTCTTTTAGTATTAATTTATCATTAATTCTTAATACAAAACTTGACATTTACCAAACTGAAGAGCTGGCAACTTGAGTCATGGATAATTTTATAAATATAATTCCCATATTTAAGAGGGATTAGTTTGTAAAATGAGAATTTCAGCAACTCCACAAACTAGAAATGTATCTTTTTATACCGATATAAAGCTACTAAAGTTAGCTAAATATGCCCTTGTAGGTTATCTAAAGTAATGTCATCAATTTGAACTCTCCAGTAGAGGCTAGAGAAATAATAATAATATTATCACGTCTGAGGTGAAGCAGTCTAAGTTTATGTAGTTTGGTATTAAAATTGCTTTAATAGTCACGTTTAGCATCTCGTTTCTATGCAAAGTCCCATTTAGATAGAACGGAGCGGAAGTTGCGCCCATATTCATGGAGGGGTAGGGATAAGTTGGAAAGCCTGCCTCAGGGGACTCTGAACACAGATATGAATATGACTCTGAAGGGGAAAAATCCTTCACCTTAGGTCGCTCTGAAGCATCAGTGCTGCGGCGGGACTCTCACTTTTTGGCTAGGGGACATCAGGGTCCTCACGGTCACTCCCACCTCATCTGGAAAACTCCGTCCTTTTTCTTACCCTCTTCCCAGTGTTCCCAGTATCCAACCGCCCATTTTTTGTGCATTTTTCAAAAGTCTGAAGTGGGCGGAGTTAGCTCTGAGCTTGGGGTTCACTTATGGTCCCCAACACAGCAAGTGTTAAACGTTCTCCACGCTAAAATGACAGCAAAAAATACAAATCAAACAGCAATGTTGGCTGGTCTAGAATTGAAACAAAATGCCTCCTGACCCATTTAACTTCTACCTATAAACACGTGGTGTTACTAAATGAAAAGAACTCAAGAAATATTTGACACTACGACAAAAGAAGCTCTACATACCTTACCAATAGCTCGTAGGCTGATGCTCCGGGTGACGTCGAATTAATACACGCCAATGTCCTGCTTTGTATTCCATCTTCGTTTGCAGCTCGTTCTACGAGCAGACAGCAACTTTATGAAATATTTCCACAGAAGACACGAAAACGCTGTAGTTTACCAGGCAGCCGTTGGCGGTTTGATTTTCCAACGAACCACACACGCATGCGTATAAGGTCCTTCTTTCCCCGCGCCTGCGCGAAACCGTATTCGCGCATGGCAATTGACTGCAACCACAGTGCGCAAACGCATTTCGAGAAAGCAGCACTGTTTGTGTACATGGAGGGAGGTGACTGAAAACTGTTCACTCTGTAGCTCGTTTCCAAATTGTTCCATTTTTAAACACCCAAATCGCTGTTCTAGTACAGACAGAATAGAAAACGTTCCTGTGTAGACAGGGTTGAACAGTTTTTCAAAATTATTTTTATATATTTATTTTTTATATTGATACAACTTTATTGAACAGATTCCAATAGTTAATCCAGCATTGGCACATGAAACAAAACGTATTTACTAGACATAAATAACCCCACATACAGGTAAAGAGAAGTTTAGATTAAATTACATAAGGTATGAGAAGTACATTAAAATTTCAGAAACTAAACCATGGTTTCATATTTGATATTTTTTTTTAAGAATTTTTTGCCCCTTAGAAATCAATTTGATAGACTATATGTACAGTTCCCATTCATTTTTAAAACTGATTATGGAGGGTTTCTTGTCATTCTATTTGCATTCATGTTTAAGTTGTTTAACCAGTAAAAATAACTATTGTATTTATATAATGTATATACTATATATTCAACTGTATTATATACATATTATATATACAGTATGTATCTCTCTCTCTCTTTATGTATATATAAAATAGTTCTTGTTATATTTCCTATCGGTAATATGTGTCATCCAATTTCAGTTCTGAAAGATTGACTGAAACATTAAAGTACATCAATGTATTTTGTGTTAGATGCATTAAAGGAAGTGGAATGGCTTTACAAATGCAATGGCATTCTTTGTGAGAGCAATTAACATCATTCTTTTCCAATAAATCAGATAAACTAAAATAATTGACCACTTTCATCCATCAAATTAAGAACAAACAAAATGATGTTTGGTACCATTCTTGGTTTCAATAAGGTTTTCATATTAACTGTAACTGTCCGTTTATTTCACAAGGCAGCATCATGTGGTGTAGCACTGAGAAACAAATGTGAACATAACAACAAATTGGTGCTTGTTCACAGGTTTTGCAGGTTGACAGGTTTTTACTGTATTTTCTACAGAACTTTCCTGATCATGAAGTATTTTTAACCTCTTGTCCCTGCTAAAATTACGGTATGTGATTGCAATTTTTTTCACAGATTTTTACTGTGAATTTAAATGTACATGAGAGAAAAGTCTGTAATTTTAACAAAATACTACTGTAATTTTTAGAGTAATTGCCCGTCTTGAAGATTACAGTATTTTTCCTTTATTTTCACAATCTTCTTTCGTTTAAACGGTACAATTTTGTAATTATTACGTACTTTAATTGTAAAAATTTATGTTTCATACCGTTGCTTGATTTACAGCAATTCTGTGTATTTTATACAGTAATATATGTTTATTTGTTTTACGGTCTTTTACTGTTGCTATTTGACAGTCTTTTGCCGTATTTTCTACGGACATTTTTTACAGTGTACAACATTTATTTTGCCTAAGAAGTATTTACTGTAATTTTTACGATTTTTCATGTATTTAATTTGGCAATCAATCTTTATTAACTCCAATATCATACATTTTAGTGACATCCCACATCAATCATGCCCTCTACTTAACACTACAAGACTTATTTTGGCAAAAAAAAAGTGTTTACTGTACATTTATGATTTTTTATGTATTAAATTAGGTAATAAATCTTTGATAACTCCAATATTATACATTTTTAGTGAAATTAAACTCACATCACAAATGTCTTCTACTTTATACTACTTTATACTAAAGGACTTAGCCTACCTAAGTCTGGTAGACCGCTCAATTAGAAGGCAAGGCCAGCAGAAAAAGCCGTTTTAGCTTGGCGCTCCCGGTTTACCCACTCATTTCTAGCATAATTGCCCTCACAAAATGACCGAGCTTTTCCCTGGGCTCTCCTGAGTTAGCTGAAGCTTTGGAGTCAGCCTATGGTCCTTTTGGATTTTCAGTTGGTTGAACTTCAATGGGAAGTTTGGTAAAGTCATTTTTCACCAGAAACTCCCGATCCACGTCTCCATTCATTCTGTTACTAGCTAGCTGGGCTGCTGTGCAGGGTAGCAGGTGGAGATCAGTACAGTGCGCACAACTTTCCTGTCAAAGAAACGTAATTTTTGAAAAACTCTAAATAGCAAGTCAGGAGATGACGAGTTCCATGACCTCTGAACCCCACCGCCCCTCTCCACCCCTTCTCCTGGAGCTGCTGTGAACCGCTGTGAACGCACAGACAGCAGCAGACTCTAGCTCTCCCATCACCGCCTGCTGCTGTTTCTGCTCTTGTTTGGAGGTGAGTGTTGATGTACAGAGGACCCAAGTTTACAAAAGGCTCTTGCCTTTTGTAAACTTGGGTCCTATAGGCCAAGTAGCCTATAGTTAACATGTACACCGCCTGGCCCAAAAAAAAAAAAAAAGTCGCCACCAAAAAAAGGTCACACACTCTAATATTTCATTGGACCGCCTTTAGCTTTGATTACAGCACGCATTGTCTGTGGCATTGTTTCGATAAACTTCTGCAATGTCATAACATTTATTTCCATCCAGTGTACAGGGTAAATCTGGACTCATCAGACCACATGACCTTCTTCCATTCCTCCAGAGTCCAATCTTTATGCTCCTAGCAAACTGAAGCCTTTTTTGCATGCCAATGATTTGACCCGTCTTAAACAGACTAACATCTTTTCCACGACCACAGGATGTGTCTTTCAACATGGTTGTTTAAGAAATGAGAAGTTACTCATTGCATCAGCTGGGGTTAAATAACTGGTTGCCAGCTGAAAGATAATCGCCCATGCAGTAATTATCCAATAGGAGGCTCATACCTATCTGCTTATTTAAATCCAGGTGGTGACTTTTTTTTTGGCAAGGCAGTGTATGTTGCTAATGCACACATATGATCACTAGCTGATGTAATAAGGTTGCTTTAGCTAACCCAGGTAAAAAAAATAAATACACTTTAAAAAATGTACTTAATTTTCAGAAAGTACATTTCTAGCACATTATGACTTTGTGTGTTAAAATAAAGTAAACCAAAAATATATTTTTAATGTACTAATTACAAGTATATTATTCCCTCAGTAGTACTTTAGTTTACTTAGATTAAGTACACTACTTAGTACTGATACTTAAATTTATATTAAATATATTCATATAAAATATACTACCACTACCAAATACATAAGTGTTTGATAAGTACATTTATTTATAGTGTACTTTAATTCCTTTAAATATAAGTTTAATTTTAGTGGATTTGCATCTACTTTTATAAAGTGCACTTTTGGCACCCTTTTAAGAAGTTTACTTTAAAAACACTTGTTTTCATAGCATTGTTAGCATAGCAGTGTTTAAGTGTACTTAAAATAAGTAAATTAATACTTAGAAACTACTTCAATGGTAAGTTTGTGTATTCTTTATAAGTACACTAAAAACCAGTACAAATTCGTCAGCATGTAGCCATTTCTTTTAGCGTTCTTAGATCAGTTTAAAAGCATGTAAAATAAAAGTGAATTTCTTTAGCTGACATTTTCTCTTCAACCTTTTAAAATACAGTAATGAACCAGCAAAATACAACAAATGCTATGAACTAATAATACCCTTTATAGTTGAAAAAATGATCCTTACTTTTTCCATTTAAAATGTTAGCATTTAGTGTTAAAAAAGTACATTTGGATTACTTTAAAAACTTCAACACCACCGTTGTTTTTATGCAACACTTAAAAACATTCATGTTTATTCAAAATTCACCATTAAATTTGTCACCATTAAACAACATGGAGTACTTTTCAATTGACCCTGTGCTTTTATATAGCCTAATGCAGTGCAGTCATCAGTATTTCTCATAAAACAACAGTACCACCTTGAATTTATTTTGTGTGTTTCTTGTCATCACATGGAAAGTACATATGCCAAAGTTTGGATCGTTTCACTTATTTGACAGCAATTAAAAAAAACATTATCCCTTAAGACCATGTTAAGCTGTGTAGATGACAGGACATTTGCTTTGCAGCTTGACTGAAAAATGAATCTTTTGAAAGTCTTTGATTTGCCAGGAAAACACAGTCTGTTAAGGTTCAACATTTTGAGCCCAGGTACAGTGCCTTGCAAAAGTATTCACTCCTATGATTTTGTTTGTATTTTGTTATACCACAACTTTTATACTATTACTGTTTAACAGCACTGTCTTTGTGTGTGCTCGTCCATGTGTGCTTTATCCTTTTTACAGGAGAAGATTTAATACTCTGAAGTTGCCATTTTTGAAGGTTGTCCAGTTTTAAGGCACACGAAGAATACAATTTGGCAGTGTTTGTACCAATTTTCCTCAAACTTTCTCAGTAACTATTTAATCTCTTTCAACATTATTCGGTAGAGGAATAACATACTCTTTGTTTCTTGATTGGATATAAACACATTTTCTGTGGAAAAAAAGAAAGAAAACTGTTACATTCATCTGCATGAAAAGAGATTGCTTATGAATTTACAGAGAAAACATACGGTACAATAATAAATGCAAGTAACCTGTTGATTTGGCGTCTCTTGCTGATCAGGTGGAATAGCACACATGTTGCGTTCTGGTTGCTTCTCTAACATGTCCTGGCAAAATATAAATGGAGGCATAGATAATTTTGTTTACTTTGTGGTTCTTTTATAGTTTTGACATGTAAAACAATACGAGTGTTCCAAAAGGTTAGTGGTAACTACTACAATCTGGTAGTTTTTACATTTAGAAAATGTACCATGTTGCCTTCTGGGGTTGTTAGCAGATACTTATGCAAATGAAATACACACTAGCTTTATATAAAATTGCACTGATTTCAGGGGAAAGGATAAAGGCAGTGCCTATATTCAGTGAATATACAAAATGTTTAATTCCTTGCACAAACCTAGAAAACAAAGGAACTCTATTAACAAATCAGAAGCAAGGCTACTGAAAAGCATTAATCCTTGGGTGGATACAAGACAGGACATCTGTTTCTACCAAGACAGAGAGTTCAAACATTAAGCCAAAAGTGCATAATAATGCTTTATAAACACAAAATTGTTGGTCTGGTGGGATAAAACACCAAATTTCAGTCAAATCAAACAAGTTAAGCCACATCTGAATAATATGTGCAGTGAAAATCCAACAGATTCAGGAAAATGGTGACTACAGTTTCACACACTGAAGAACTGTATTATTTAAGGGGAGGTATATGTCACAGCCAGGGCTTGACATTAATACCCGCCAACTAGCCAAATGCAGGTGGATTTCAGCCGTGGCGGATAGCAGTGTGACTCTAACTAGCCACGATGGCGGGTTGAGTTTATCAGTGTTACAACTTATGCTTCACTCTGAAAGTGCTTGTCTGTTAGCCCTTATGATTTAGGCTTGTTACAGAGAGGCTGTTCAGCACATAAAAGCTCAAATTTCCCTCCAAAATAACTGAAAAGTGGCTGGTCTCTTCATCCATTCATTCGTATTTTACGCAGTGCCAAGGGCTTTGATGCTGTATGACACACATAAACACCACACTCACAGACATATACGGACACACACTCGCACTGACATGTTGGTTAGACTGAAGGCTTCTATCTGTTTAGGGAAAATGTTTCAGAATTTGCAGGATAAACTCAGACCTGAACTTTCTCTTTCTGTGTTAAAGTGCCTCTCTGTCCATGTGCATCAGCGCCGTTTATGTGTGTGTGCTCTCCAGCTGTGTGTCTCTGTGGCTCGTGTGAGCCAGGGCGGGCGGTGTGTCTAAATATTGTTTAATTAATACTCCATCTATATTCTTTGTTTGTTGAGGGCGATCTAAATGATAAAAACCTCCGAAAAGGTCTGCATACTTTAAATGTTATTGAAACTTTTAAACGTTTGTATATTCAGGGTTAATTATAAATTTGCCATAAATCGATAATTAACGGTTATAAAAGACGAGAGAAGCTCTGAAACTTTAAATCAGTTCACTGAGGCAGTGAGAAACAGAGGCAGAAGGATTAAAGTCTGTAACTGATCACTTAGGAGTCCAAGAGAATTCATCTAAACTGTGATTTTTTTATCTTCTGATGTTTAATGTTCTCCAAATGTGAGCTTCACCACCAAATGTGAATCATCTATTATTTAAAGAGATATTTGAATTAGACACACGTATGAAAACATTTCCTCCATACAGTATAGAGCAGAGGACAGGAGAAGAAGGACACTTAATATTCTCTGGTGGAGATTTGTCAGAGTGAAAATTAGAGATGTTCTTGTAATCTGCTGTAGTTTTTCTAATAAACAGCTGATTAACAGTATTTTAATTTTAGCATAAACTTGATACCCATTAAGAAAATAAAAATCTAAGAGTTTGACCCTTAGATGACTGTCTCTAACAGTCTGACCCATATCTCAGTAGTGTGCTGTTTCATATGTACAGGGAGAAGTGCTTTATTAAGAGGAGAGCTGATATTGATCATATTGGTGAGGGAAAGTAGAGCACGTGTGTAGTATCATACCCTTTGTACCAAATTTGGCATATAGCTCAGAGTTACCAAACACCAAAGTTGTGGCTAGTGGAAATACTGAGTGGGAAGTAAGTTTGCAGAACCACTAGCCACCGTGGCTGGTGAGCAAAAAAGTTAATGTCAAGCCCTGGTCACAACCAACAAGTGCCAATGTAGGCTATAAGTCAGCCACCTGTTAGAAACTTTGTTAGCCTTATGTAGAACTACTAATTTGCTTGAATTACAATGTAAATTAAAGCTGCAAGCAGCATTGGTCGGGTCCTCGCTCTGTCGCACGTCCCTCATGCCCATTTGACCTCCACTTTGAGGGTTTCATCCCTTTTTGACCTTTTGACCTGCTCAAAGTTAGACTAAGGTGTGTACCTGCAGCTCTGTCAGGAGCTCAGACTTTATAATGGGTGTGTATTACACATTCCATTTTCCCACCTTCAGTGAGTCACATGACCAGCTGCACTGAACTGTCAATCAGTGAGTGACATCATCACCAACTGCTCTTTTTTTTCAGGAGTCAAATTGACTGACATTTTTTTGAACCTCACCTCACAGATGCCACAATTTTGACCAAATCTCTCTAAAAAATAAGATATTTTTATTGTATATTTTGTCAGGACTCCATCCATGTCATTTTTAAAGCTGTAGGGCCTTTGGTTTTTTTGTGTAGAGGTGTCAGCGCGTGATTTGTGGGTCTCGATGAGACGAGCGTTTCAACATTGGTTTGATCTCTCTACGACATTCCTACTGGCCGTGAGAGCCGTTTTAGTGTGCCTAGGTGGCGCTAGAGAGCACATTTTGGCATGTTTGGGGTTAATTTTTTCATTTTATCAAATTTTTTGCAGAATCTGAGGTGTCTACCAGTTTTGGTGAGTTTTTGTAGCGTGTTTAGGGGGTCAAATTAAGGTTTAAAGAGCTGGTGAAACAATTACAAGAAGAAGAAAGAAACGGACGAATAACAATAGGGTCCTTGCCCGAAGGGCAGACGAGGACCCTCACTAAACATGAACAATGACATCATACTTTGGAACAGTTATAAGTAGTTATAATTCAGTGACCAAATGATACCTTGCTTGTGTTCACTTTCAGTACATTCTTATTATTGGTATCTTACTATTTTAAGACATTGGTTTTAAAAAAATAAAAACTACTCCATTTAAATTTTCTGTATTGATGAAAGGGGTTGTTTTTAGCATTAAAAAGGATCTAGCAACTTGTAACTATAGTACCTGTGCTTCTGTTCCAATTTGCATATATTGTTGATCCCCACTTGTGTGAGAAGTGCAGTGTGAGTATGTGGAGGGTAGCATTTCCAGCACTGCGTGGGACTGTCTGCAGGGCCCCTCTCCGGCAGGCTGCACAATAATCAAGATACATGGAAATTCTCAAGTGAAGTATTAATGACAATAATGAATGTTTGTGTCTCATTTTAAGAAAAGACATTTGCAATTAGGGACTAGGACAATCATTACTGTCATCACATCTAATTTAATTGAAATGACAATTATGCCGGTACATATAGTTTAACACAGCCATTAATATCAACATTTTCAGTTGCTGATATTTTAGTACCTCTGATGAATCTCTGTTTGGTCTGTCCTGATGTAGGTGCTCTCTTATTGGACTGACAAGCTGCTTTCCTCTCAAACATTCTTCTGATGACTGACTGCTTGCTCCTGCTGCAACAAGGCCCTCAACTGGAACATTCTGATAATGAGACAGCACATAGATTTATTAAACTGTTAACATTTAGGATATATAAACATTACAGATAAAATTCTGGATGTACAGAAGAGTATTGACCACTGAAAAAAAAATTGAGGCAATTTTTTTTTTTTTACTTATGAGAAAAAAGTCAGAATTCTGAGATTAAAACCAGAAATCTGACTTCTTTCTCACAAGTGAAAACAAAAAAATCGTCTCAATTTTTTTTTTCATAATTACTATTTATATATATAGTGCTTAAATTTATTAGACCACCACCCAAAGTGAGGTTTTAGCCACAGCTGCCCTAAATTAAAGACCCTGTAAAGTAAAAATAAATCTGTATTCTACTATGTTGTTACTTTTCTATAACTATTACTATTCTTTACTATTTTAATATTTGGGATTCCCCTGCCCCTTCAAAGACCAGCAAGTGTCAGTCTCTGCGGGAACCTGGGCAAAATGTTTTGGGAGCACAGTTCTTGTGACAGTGGTGAGGTCCCCTTGAAGTCTGTCACCTCTTCCACATAAAATAAAATAATAAAAAAATAAAATGCACAAAAACATGACATGTACATTCTCACAGTTTCAAGATTCAATAAAACCACAACTTTCCTTTATTTGACCCACACTGGTAAATCTAAAATCTATCTGAATAGATACGGGTCAAATTTGACCCGCAACAGCCTCAGTGTGCAAAAATGTGTAACACCTATACAAAAATATGAATTAATAAAATAGTTTTATTTGTATGTATTTTGGGTCACTTCAGGAAAAGTCATCAAATCATCAATTCAGCCTAAAAGAATGACGTTTAGGGTATTTTTACTGCTGTCAAATGTCAAAACGGGTCAAATTTGATCCGAACAGTACATAAGGGTTAATAAAAGAATTTCAAGTGAAAGCTCTGTGTTCACTGCAGAACTACTGCCAATCCTTTGGGCCTTGTGGTGGATAGAGGATACTAAACTGATTCTGCAGCTGCACTAATTGCTTTGAGAGGAGGCAGATCAAAAGCTCGTCCTGAAATATTCAATGAAATTTAGTCTGTCCTGTTCAGAGTTGGGAAGGCTGGCTGCAAAGTCAAGTTTTGCTGAGTTCCTGGGCATGCAGGTGTACAAGGAAATGAAATGGCAGATTTAATGGCAAAAGCAACCTTCAAGAAAGGGGAAATAGATGTGAAGGTCCCCCTGGGAAGAGTTGAGCTGAGAGCGAGAATTAAAGCATGTGTGGAGAATGAATGGCAAAGAGAATGGGAAATAGAAGACAGGGGAAGACACTATTTCTCTTTTCACCACCAAATTTTAAAAGTTGTTTATTATCAAGGGAATCGGAAGGATTCTGTTAAAATCTGCGGATTAAGACTGGGACACAGTGGATTAAATCATGATTGTATATTACTGGGAAACATAGTACAGGGCTATGTGGGTGTGGCCACCCTGAAACAGTAAAACATGTTCTTCTTGAACGTAGTGACTATAATGTTGAGAGGAGAGATTTGTTTAAGACACTATGGGATCTGGGATTAGTTTCATTCTCTATGAAATCGTTCTCTGGCCTCCATTACAACACCAGCAGATAATGAAAGCAATTTTACAGTTCCTGCGCGACACAGGGCTTTGTGTGAGGATATGAGACGAGTGTGTGACACCTAGTCTGACCAGTGGGGGGTAGTAATACGCCTAGTAGCGTCGAAACTGCCGGAAATCAAGAAGAAGAAGGAGAAGGACTCCTGCACCACTCGGGAAGGAGAATCCTACTCGTGCTCTGTGTGCTCACATCGCGCACATCATGTGATCTTATTCTCTGTTGTGGGCCAGACAGAACCAAACACCGGTAAGGTAGAACAAATTCTTTGTCAGTCATTGGGTCAGAGGCTTCGTCCCGCTGCCTGTGTTAGTGGCTATAGACAGCAGACAGATCTTTTTTTGCGCTGTCATCGTTCGTGCTATGAGAAGTCGTCACAAACGCAGAGAAATCTGCCTAAGACAGAAGTGTCAACGTTCATGACTGTCATACTTAACTAACCGAAGAGCGTCTCACTTTAAAACTCAGGTAAAGTTTAGAGCCTCTCCCAGTGACAGATCTCTAAGGAAATATTTAGAATCATGACTTTTTATAAGAATTTTCCCTTAAAGTTAATTCTGTATCCTGGTTAAAGACAAAAGGTATTCACAAATCAAATTAGCTTTTCAGAAACTTTAGAGTTACTCTACTAGAGGAGAATTTAGCAGAAAGGATAGGTGATACAAAATTAATGAAATTATGGTATTATGACCCCAAAGTTCATTGTCTTTAATGGGGACAATGAACTTTGGGGTCATAATACCATAATTTCATTAATTAAAGACCCTACAAACTTACTGCATTTATTTGGAGCATTAAAACTGCAACATTGCAGAAAGAAAATATATCTCAAATTTACTATTTTCCAAGATTTTACAGCCCTAACTGATGAAATCTGTGTGTGTAGGTATGTATGTGTGTGTGTGTGTGTGGGGGTGTGTGTGTGTGTGTTTTAGGGTGGGGCAGGATGTTCCCCTGGAGACACCTCTCAAGTACATCCAAACCTGTCACCAGGCCTGCTGACTGGTATCACCTCTCTCCCACAGTAAACAGTGTATAGAATAGGGGTAGGTAAAAATATCGATTAATCGATGCATCGCAATATTTCCTCCCCCAATTCAATATCGATTCAGCAAATCCTCTGAATCAATTCACCTCCTGGCCAGTAGGGGTCGCTGTGCGTGTGATTCGTGTTGTATGGACGGAGGCCACACTCGATCAAACAACAACCAACCATAACCATGTTATGTGAGGTTTATCACAATTTCCAAGAGGACAGAAATATTAATTAAGTTTACATGCACTTTACTTTTTCAGTGTTTATACAGAACTGTCATGTTGTTTACTTTTGTACTCCATATGCACAAATAAGTTACTATTGTGCAAATTTTTATTTTCAGATGTTTTATTGCTAAAAACGTGAGGTGACTTACCAAATATGTTCACATGGGCATTAAAAAATAATTATTAAAAAGTTGTCAACAGGTTATTTGTGTATTTCTACATCTTACTGAATCGACATTGAAGCATTTAAATCAATATCGAATTGATATCGAATCAAATCACAGCCTAAAGAATCTAAATTGAATTGAATCGTGAGGTTCTTAACAATACCCAGCCCTAGTATAGACTATTATCTAGTGTGAACCAGTGCACTGACACTACTTACACAGTTTATCATACATTATGAAATTTATTGTTGCAACCAGAGATGCAAGTCCAAGTCAAGTGTCAAGTCTCCGCTGGTTATAATGAGCGTTCCATGAGCTGCCTCTGACGCCCTGCTTAGACCACTGCGTCATTTACAGCCTGTGCTGTATTATCACCATCATCAGGGTGGGGGAGTAGTTATCTGTGGCCTGCTTGCCATAGTGTGCACATGTGTATGCTTACAAATGATCAGCACACCAGCCACTGAGGCTAATGGCTACTAGCCACTCAGTGTTTTCACTAGCCTCAGTTCTTTTGTTGAGAAACCATGTGTCATGTATCATAAGTACCTCTGCTCTAAGATGAAACACATGCTCTCTCAACATCTGCTCTCCTCTTAATAAAGCTTTTCTCTGTGTAAATATAAAAACAGAGATGTAAGTCCTACTTCACTGATGGAGACAGACACTGAGACATTAGAGATGAAATGTTTTGGTTATTTATCAGATATAGTTCTTTAATGGTTGAAATTTTATATCAACACAAAAACACTAACTGTTAATGAACTGTTTATTTTGTAAAAAATAAAAACTCAATGATCATTTCAAATTCTCACTCAGACAGATCTTCAACAGAGAATGCTGAGTATTTCTTTATTTCCCCCATCCTCCTTTAAAACTTCTGTCATCATTTTTGGTGTAAATGTCTAAAATTAGACTGAGGTGTGTACCTGCAGCTCTGTCAGGAGCCTCAGACTTTATAATGGGTGTGTATTACACATTGCATTTTCCCACCTTCGGTGAGTCACATGACCAGCTGCACGGTAAGCTTATTGTAATGTTCAAAAAACCTGCATCTGTAAGACACACAAACACACACTCATGCGTGCTTCGTGCGCTAACACACACACAAATGCACCATCTCTCCCATTCACTTCATATGGGATATATGTGTGGCTGTCTTTGGTGACTGACGTCGCCAAAGACTTTATGGGGGACTGTATGTGGATGAGAAGCCACCCACAATTTCACCATCCCGTTACAGCATTGTTTAAATGGGCTGCTTTATTGGAACAGCTCCGTGTGTGTGTGATCAAGGCTCATTAAGAGGCTTCCCCTGGTTGCCATGGTAACTAATGCCTGCATTCCGGGTTCTTTCATCTGTCAGTCAGTGGATGACATCATCACTAACTGCTCTCTTGATCAGGAGTGAAATTGACTGAAATTTTTTTGAATCTCCCCGCACAGATGCCACAATTTCGACCAAATCTCTCTAAAAATAAGATGTTTTTGTAGTAAATTTTGTCAGGAATCCATCCATGTCATTTTTAAAGCTGTAAGACTTTTGGTTTTTTGTGTAGAGGCCCAACTGTTGCAGTTTATGTGGATCAGATTTTTCGTCACCTCATTCATTTGAATGGGAGCAGCAGGGAGGGCTTCTTTGGGGTTGACCAACTTTGAGGGCTTGTAATTCGGAAACCGTTTGAGAAACAACAAATTCCCTCAGAACTTTTGATCAGCATGGCCTAGTGTGTCTTCTCTGCGAGGTTCAAGCCGATTTACAGCCTAGGACAAGATACATTTTGTTCGGAGCCCTTTTTTCCTGGAAAATTTTATTTTGAAAGGCAAATTGCCAGCTTCCTGTTCGAGATAGGTTAGGGGTGTCACTGCTTGATTTGTGGGTCTCGATGAGACGGACGTTTCAACGTTGGTTTGATCTCTCTACGACATTCCTACTGACCGTGAGGGCTGTTTTAGTGTGCCTAGGTGGCGCTAGAGAGCATATTTTGGCTTTTTTTTTTTCATTTTATCAAATTTTTCGCCGAATCTGAGGTGTCCTTCTGGCAACGACCCCTTCTAGCTCCTGCTAGAAGGGGTCTTCTAGCAGGAGCTAGAAGACCCCTAAGAAGACCTTATTAGGGTCTTCGGACCCTAATAAGAAGAAAGAAACAGACCAGATACAATAGGGTCCTTTCCCGAACCCCTTCTAGCAGGAGCTAGAAGGGGTCCCTGGACCCTAACAAGTATTCACCAAGACCAGCATATAAGACAGGGGTCGTCAGTTATTTCCTTGACATACCCTTTGGGGGCCAGACTGTCAAAGGATCTAATATTGGTCTGATAAATTCTTGAGAAAATATTTTTTATTTTCTTTGAAAAGTATGCCTTTCTGAAAGAAGATGATCAGACCATCAGTCATGTTTAATAATGGCTGACAGCTGTGTGGAATAAAAAAAAAATACCACAACATTTATTAAACTTCTGGAGGCCAGAGGGAAAGCCGTAGGGGGCTTGATCTGGCTACAGTGGCCCTGAAGGCCAATAGGAATAAATATTTCAAAAGTGCAAAATATATTTCACAAAACACAAAAACATTTCACAGAACACAAAAACATTTGACAAAACATAAAAACATTTCATAAAACACAAATACATTTCACAAAACATAAAAACATTTCATAAAACACAAATACATTTCACAAAACATAAAAACATTTCACAAAACACAAATACATTTCACAAAACACAAATATATTTCACAAAACACAGATACATTTCACAAAACACAAAAACATTTCACAAAACACAAATACATTTCACAAAACACAAATACATTTCACAATTCACAAAAACATTTCACAAAACAAAAATAAAATTTCACAGAATAAAATTAAATTTCACAGAACAAAAAAAAAAAAATTTCACAAAACACAAAAACATTTCACAAAACACAAAAACATTTCACCGATTGCAAAATACATTTCATGAAACCGGAAAGGGTAGGACCATGGTACTTGTTTGTCATTGGCTAAACCCAAGTCTGTCCGGCATCAGTCATTTCTAATTTCCTGTTTACACTTCTTGCCGCAATAGCCGAGCCAGCACGAAATTTCAAGTGTGTACCGGCATGGAAGAGGAACTTGAGTTGATAGCGGAATACTTCAACAAGGGAAATACATACAGTGTGATTCTTGATATGCTCTCCTCGTATCATGACATACACATTTCAATTGGAAGCCTAAAATCGTGCTTAAAGTGTCGTGCCAAAAGAAGTAGGAGGATTTGTATCCCCCTGCCGCCTTTGCAGAAGGTGGAGCTGACTATCGACTATCAGGCGTAGATTTCGCCTCAGTGAGTGAAAATGACAATAAAAGAATGTAGAAAGCAGAAGATGAGTTTTGATCATCTGTTTTATTCATCATCATCGTGTTTTTGTCGGTAATATCTTTTAAAATAAGATCTTTTAAGTGAACGTTTTGATACTGCAGCTTGGTGCACACTCATTACGCTGAACTGAGAACGTATCTTTTTCCTCCTGCGTCCTGTCATTGTATTTTGGCGGCATGTTGGTCATCAAATCTGGGTCCACGCTGCTGTACATGAGTAACAGACATATTTTCTTCATAACTTTTATCATCTTCTATTAGCGCTGTTTAGCGTCAAGCCACTGACATGCACTCACTACTTCCCACTTCCGCCTCGAGGTATTTCAAAATAAAAGTCCTGCATAGCCATATCACTGAATATTAACTTGTCTATTGACCAGTCTGAACAAGATTTATGTACAGAGAGATCAATTTCAGACCATTTATTTCAATACATCGTCCACTTCGACTGCATCCCACTCTAAACAAGTGTTTCACAGTGTAAAGAACTGTAAAAAAACAAAGGAACATTTAATTGCAATCAAATATGTCATCTCTTTGGGGTGCATAAATGGTGTACTACTGCCTTGTCTTTGCTTTAATGCAAATTACGAATGATTTTAGGTCTCATTTTAGCCTTGCCAGGATTTGTACCCCCCATCCACAAGCAGGAGGTGGGGCTAGACCTAAAATCAGAGGGGCTAGACTCCCCCCCCCCCACTGTGATTTTGATTTTATGCGATTATCATTTAGATTCCTCATGTCTGAGGAAAGATGTGTGGAGCAGAACACTTCTGCATTACAAAACATATGAAACTGGCACCTTTATGTTGTGATCCAATCTAAATTCGGATGAAGTCCCCAGCCCTACGGCCTCCCCTTCCTCTGTGAGATTTTCAGATGAAAGCTCTTTGACCAACTAATCGACCAACTGACTGGGGGGTATCAGCGCTTCTGAGCTTGTACGTATCATTGAACTGAGGAGAACTTAATACATGTCATGTTTTAAAATAAACGTATTCAATGTAGTTGAATGCAATCTGAACTTTGTGTCACTGTATTAAGACTCAGACTACTAAAAATGACGAGGAATGTTAATCTTAAATGGCAATGCAAATTTAGGAACACAGAAAAGATTGAGACCTATTTGTTATAATAGGGTTAGGTTTTGAATGAATAAATCCAATATAATTACTCATCTCCCACCTTGTAGGGTAAGAAATCTTTTCCTACACTCCTGGTAAGAATGAAATGGGATGATTGACAATACACAACCCATTCTCTTTCAGTGAACATGTTTGGAGCAGTGGTGGTTGGTATTGGAACAGCAGGACGTGTGAGGATCAGAGACATCCTGGCTCCCCTACGTGACAGTCCTGCAGAGAAACTCACTGTCAAAGGGTTCATATCCAGGTAAGACACTAAATGTTCAGCGGGGGGGGCTCCTTTATTTTGATGGGACAGTTCAAGAGAGACAGGAACATGGGGAGAGAGAGTGGGTTGGAACACATGCACCAAACAGCGGCTTCATTGTGTCTAATTACACCAAGATCTAACAAACCTTAGCCAGAGCCAATCACTCCAAGACCAAAGTGGTCTGGTTTTGTTCACATTTGTCCATAGAGGTGTTGAAAATAACCATTTCCACTATGCAACATAACGCAGGTGATAATTCTTTACTGTACATAGATGAGGATTACCACTATCCTCATCTATGTGCAGATCTGAGCCATTAGCTATGAGAACTGGGGATTTTATTTCATTTACATTCTTGTGGCCTACGCAGTAATCCAGCTCAGCGCTCTGTAAGTTTATACTGATGTTGTTATTCAGTGGGGAAAAACCCTCAAACAACTTCTGCCTCAGTGAAGCCACGGTTCGTTTTTTTTTTCTTTCTCAGTGATGAAGTGAAAATACATTCACAGAACAGTAACAAGAAAACACAACAAACAAAATTAATGAATAAAAATAAAACCAGGCATTATTATGGTCTTGTGTTGGATCTTCTGTGGTGTGGGAAGGTGCCTGGCTTAAACAGAATTTATGTTGTAGGTTAAGGGGTAAAGGGAATGGCTATAAAGAAAGTATAGTCGCCCTTAAAAAAAAGAAGCAGGTGAACTAATTAGACTGAAAATTAAATCAGAAATTAAAATAATGATAATTAAAACAACAATAGTAGGCATATAATAATAATAATAATAATAATAATAATAATAATAAAAGTTTAGATAATAATGGAATAATACTTATAAGGTAAATCATAGTAGTAGTGATACATGTGTATACACACACCTTCATACATGCACCTGTATACACATGTAAAAACATACATACACATCCACATACGTACATACTTACATGTACTCATATATACATGTTAGGAATGTGAATCTAACAACAACTCACAATTGGAATTGACTCTTGGGGTGACGATTTGATTCAGAACCGATTCTCGATTCTCTTTTAGTAACAAAGGGTGCCGATTCCAGGATTAACTACATTCCTCTACCAGCTAGACGAACAGCTCTGAGAAATGGTTTTATTACTTGAAAGAAAACTGGTTACGTTCAAAAAAACGCAGCTTTACAAGGTTCAACCAAGTGATTTCAAAATTGTAAACACACAGAGGCAAACTTTTGACAAAGAGGTAACATTTATTTTTTTCTTTCCTTTGAAAATGTAACATTTCTTTGTCACTTAATAGTAGCTTCAAAAGTAAAACAGTCAAATACTTTTCAAGTTTCTGTGGCTACAAAGGTTAACATTTGAGTACTCTACCAGTAACCTCCAAAAAATAATTGAGAATGTCTCAGATTTCTTACAACAGAAGAAAATGTGAATTCTCATTTATCAATACCTAAAAATAAATATTTACCCATTCAGCTTCTGTTCACATAAGTAAACATGAGTACCCACTTATCAGCAGATTCAAATATAAATGAGTTCATCTCAATTTTATGAGACTACAAAAGTAAACAGAGTACTCACTTTGGTAACATAAAACAAATAAAACATCTGAGTGCATCTCAAATTTGTAACTAGATAAATAAACATTTGAGTACTCATTTGACAGTAGCTTCAAAACTAAACATCTGTGTACATCCGAAATTTCTGACAATAATAAAATATTTGAGCACTCACTCATCAGTAGCTTCAAACATGAATATCCAGGCACATCTCAGCTTTGAGACTACAAAATAAAACAGAGTTCTGATTTAACTGTAGATTCAAAATGTTAACATTTTGATTACTTCTCCAGTTTCATTAACTTCGATCATAACATGTCACAATCACCTTCAGCCTAATTGAACTTAAAACGGTTGGGCTGGGGCTAACAGCCCTTTACTTTTATCAGACCGTTGCCATTTGGAAAATGAACACAACAAATTAAACTCTTGTTTTGTACAAGTTTTACACTGTGACACTGTAGTGCTCAACAGAATGCTCACTTCAGAGCTGTTCATGCACCTGTCAGTCTGTGAAAAATATACTGTCTTTTTGCTGTGCCACAAAACTCTTCCCCACTAGTTTACAAGCACTGGTTAGTCCTGCTATGACTGAGTTAGAAATAGTTTCCCTTAATGTTAACAGAATTAATAATGCAATTAAAAGACAAAAAATTATTTATTTTTTGAAAAAGGAAAAGGTGAAGGTAGCCCTATTATCTGAAACAAACCTAAGTGATTTAGAGCACCTAAAACTAAGAAGGAGCTGGGTGGGACTACTCATCTTATAATACAAAGAGCAGAGGAGTAGCCATATTAATCCATCAAAGTTTACCATTTATCCCGGAGAGAACCATAAAAAACAGCTATATTCTTGTATCAGGCTAAATACAGTGCTCAACAAATTTATTAGACCACCTGTCATAAAAATGAGAAAACATAAATATTTTAGAAATCTTTCAAAATCTTGTTTAAAACTAAAAATGTTATTGTTATTTATTTGGCAAATAACAAACTGAAACAACTAAATAGTCCTTTTTAACACATAATAACCAAAAACTACATATTTTGTATGGCCTCCTTTGGCCTTGATAACAGCTTGCGTTCTTGCTGCCATCGTTTTTCTGGACTTTTCCACAGTCTCTTTTGTTATTGAGTTCCAAATAGTTTCTAGCTGTTCCCACAGACTTGCTTTAGATCAGGGGTCCTCAAATGGTGGCCCGCGGGTGTTTTAAATACAAATTTTCACTCATTTATCATGATCTTTCTATAATTATAGCAAGGAAGGGTAGTAATACTCTGCAATAAATGAGTGAGATATGGTATATTGAACTCTGTTTAGAGCAAGGAGGAGCATCATAAAAAGATGCACAGTGCGTCACGCATAGCTGACTGCCTCACCACATCATCTCTGCACACATGCTGCTCAAAAAGAGTCTGATACAGACTGCATGATTTTTAAGACTGAAGAGAAGAATTTATTGTCTAATTTAATAATGATTATTTTGTTGAAGATGAAGAATTTAACCACCGTGTGCAGCTGCACAGACTCTCATAGAGTCCAGCCCTTCCTGCACCTCTGATAGGTTTTCTGCATCTCAGACCTTAACAAATGTCAGAGGTTTCTGCCTTGTAAAACCAAACTTCTATCCCTGTGGGAGATTAAAACAGCTGCTCTCAGGATAACAGACACTTTTCCTCCATAATTGTCTGTTGGCTCCAAATGCAGACATCGTATCTCCTTTTGGTGATGTCAGCCTGATTTAATCCCTCATTATAAAGAATCTGTAATGCCAAACTAACATCAACTACATTTATTGACATACAATTTAATTTTATGTCAACAAGACGTGCAATTATGGTCTTGATCACTTACATTTAAATGGGTCATAGTTTATAAATCCTACATGTATTTAACTCCAGGTCTCGTCAAAAAATGGTAAAAATTACTCTCATAATAATTAAAAAAACTAATTGTTTATAACTCAAAATGTATTCAGGCTGTCCTATGACAGTTAAGATCGGCATTTTTGGTCTTGGTGCAGCGCTCACATACATAATTAGCACGGAGATGCACCACTTCATGACGAGCGCAGGGAATTCAGAGGGACTCAGAGAGAACGGACAGGAAGAAGAACGACTGTTGTAGCTCAGACATGTGCTTTTAAGTCAAGTTTTCACTCAGTAGGTGAGGATTTATAACTCTTTGAGCAGTTATAGAGCATCATCTCAGCAGGATCCTACTCTCACTCTCTTTGTAGGATCCCTCCTGAGTGAATGACGGTTGACTCTCGTACTGATGGTTCTCGCGGTTTATTTTAACCTGACACAGTCAACAAACTGTAGTTGCACAAGTCCCAAAAGCATAAAAATTCACTGTAAGAGCTTAATGCCTGCACAGGGAGTGCTAGTTTTTCACTTTCTACCGTAGCTCTCTTTGTTTATGTTGCTCCGCTAACTTTTCTCCCCGTATTCAAGTTACCTTGTGTTACTTTAGTCACATCCTTTCTGGTGTTTTTAAAGTAAAAGTCTGCTACTGTTAAACAGGAAGTAAAGTTACCTCAGCTTAAATCAATACAAAACTTACAAAATAAACCATCACAAAAGGCTATCTGTAGAAATGCTTAAGGCTCCACATTTACACTCAATTTGGTTACTTACACTGTTTCTGGACTCTGCACTGATCCCAGGTTGGCTGAAATAATCTCAGGATCTGATCAGATATTGTGGACAACACGTTGCCATTTTAAGCCATAATCAGACATTCTGAATGAATGTTTCTAATGAATATTCCAGTCTTGTAGATTTAGTATCAGTGGGTCTTAAAATTAAAAATGCGGGAAAAAAATGCCACCTGATACAAGGACAGCATATTTATGACTGACCTGTTTAGATTACTTGCAAATGAATCCTCTGTCTAAAGTAGCTAATTAAGCCATACTCTGTGTGAGAGTGAATATATATATGAACATCCAAGAAATCATGTCTGGCCCTCGGCTTTCTGTCCTTGAAAAATTTTGGCCCCCAGGAAAATTGTGATTGTGCCATCAATCTTTGAATCTACTAAATCCCAAATTTGTTCAATAGGATTCAAATCTGGACTTTGACTTGGCCAGTCCATCAGTTCCAGTACTCCAGATTCCTTTTTCTTGGTCAAATACTCTCTGCACAGCTTTGAAGTATGCTTGGGGCCATTGTCTTGTTGGTATATGAACCCACGACCAATCAGATTCAGTCCAGAAGGGATTCCATGATGCACTAAGATGTTGTGGTAGACGTTCTTGTTCATGATACTGTCCATTTTCACTCATTTGCCCACGCCATATCCACAAATGGAACCCCATACCATAATGGAATCTCCACCGTGTTTCACTGTGGGTGCAATGCATCTGGCATCAAAACGTTCAGCTTTTCTGTGGACATAAACACAACCATGCTGACCCAGGAGTTCAAACTTGGACACGTCCATCCAGAGTACCTTCTTCCAGTCATCAACAGTCCAGTGTTTGTGCTCCCTGACAAATCTGAGGTGTTTCTGGATGTTTGCAGGCCTCAATAATGGCTTCTTATCAGCTATTCTTCCCTTTAAGCCTTGTTCCATCAGTCATCTGCTTATGGTCATTCTGGAGACTTTTCAGATCTAGAAGCATTCATCTCTGCCTGAAGATCAGCAGGGGTCTTCCTTCTGTCTCTAGTACTTAAAATCTTGAGGTGTCTGACATCTGCTTCAGTTGACCACAATGTGAGAACACTTTATGTCTTTCCCTATACATTACAAAACCAGGTAAATAAATAATATCATGAGAGATTTTATCAAAAGCTTTACTCGTGTGAATGCAGTTCTGATGGTGAAAGGAGAACTGAATTCCTAAACAAACTTCCTCTTACATCTTTACCAGAAGAACAAAAGGAAATGTTAAATACACCTATATCTAAAGAAGAGGTCAGATGGGCTATAAGCTCCTTAAATAGCCTTTGCCCCAAATTCTAAAAAAAATTGAGCCATCTTGTGGTTGGTCCACTGACATGTTTGTAGACTCCTTTGAGAACGGACATTTTCCCCAGACATTCAACTTGGCAAACATCACACTCATTCTTAAAAAATATGTCACCTGATGTCTGTGGCTCATATAGATCCATTAGTCTAATTGCTTTCCAAAGTGCTTGAAACAAGACTAGAAAAGCTTCTGCCTTCCCTGATGAATCCGGATCAAACTGGATTTGTACAGAACTGTGTCTCTCTCTCCCAAATGTAAGAAAATTACTTAACGTGATACAATATTCAAAACAAACAAATTGTAAAGCCTTTGCCATATCCCTGGATGACGAAAAGGTGCTTGACAGGGTTGAATGGGGATATTTATTTGATGTCATAGTAAGATTTGGGTTAGGGGATTATTTTATTACATGGCTCAGGACACTGTGCAGCTCTCCAGAGGCTTGTGTGGTAACTAATGGCATACTATCATCACCTTTTCCACTGCTTAGGGGCACAAGACAAGGCTGTCCCTTGTCCCCTTTGCTTTTTGCACTGGCACCTGAGCATCTAGCTGAATCTATTAGGCTACGACAAGATATACATGGTTTAACAATTAACGGCACAGTCTATAAAATTGTTTTGTACGCAGATGACATTCTGTTATTTTTAACAAAACCTGAATTATCAATATCAGCCACCTTGTCTACTATCAAAGAATTTAGTTCCTTTTCAGGCTATAAGGTTAACTTCAAATCAGAGGCCATACCACTAGGTGACTCTGCTCATCTAACTTTTTGTCCTTTCAGAATTGTCCCCTACAGGCTTTACTTATCTTGGGATAAGGGTCTCTCCAGACTTATTAGAGCTATGGAAACTTAACTTCTCCCCAATATTCAACACAGTTATAAGGGATTTGGAGAGATGGCGCAATCTCCCCTTATCCTTAATGGGTCGCACAAGTTTAAAAAACGAATCTCCTTCTACGCATCCTGTATCCCTTACAAATGTTACCGTTATGGATTCCCAGGAAAGTGGCCCTCAATGAGCATTTGCTAGATTCATTTGGCGTGGCAAGAAACCAAGACAGAAAATGAAAACATTACAGCTCCCCTCTGATAGGGTAGGTTTGGCCTTACCCAGCATAATTTTTTTACAACAGCGCATGCCATGTCTGCTTCTTATGGGAATGGTTACATGCTCACCTCAGGTCGAAGCCCTGCCTAGAATCATGGTCTGTTTTACCTTTATCGCTGTAGAGCATGGTCATGGGAGATAGAGAGAAGGCATCTAGGGATATCAAGAATAACCCTGTCATATACAATCAGAGTGTGGTGGGAAATCCATAGGTGTATGGGTCAGGGTGCCTGTGCTTCATTCCTGACCCCTCTCATTTGAAATCCAGATTTTTTGCCAGGTCTCCATCCTAGAATCTATGAACACTGGCATGATAATGGGGTGCGACTCTTGGGAGACTAGTACCAGATTAGTGTACTTATGGCTTTTCAACAGTTACAGTCAAAGTTTAACATCCCTAAAGTGCACTTCTATGGTTATCTCCAGGTCCGAAATTAAAAAAAAAAAAGCTTATCTCATCCAGAGACAGCTTTATACAATGTATTAGGAATTTTTTCTAGACAGAAAAGGTATCACACATTTTATTTCTGCGTTCTATTCATTGTTGAACTTTCTCAGCTCAGGTGTTGTAACAGATATTTCACAAAAATGGGAGAAAGATCTTGATACTGAACATATTGAGGATGACTGGCAGGAGGCTATCAGAGTGCATAGATCAGGGTTCCCCAGTTAGTTTTTCCTGGGGGCCAAAATTTTTCAAGGACAGAAAGCTGAGGGCCAGACATGATCTCTTGAATGTTCACATATATATATATATATATATATATGTATATATACACACACACACACACACCCACACACACACACACACACACAGAGTATGGCTTAATTAGCTACTTTAGACAGAGGATTTATTTGCAAGTAATCTAAACAGGTCATAAATATGCTGTCCTTGTATCAGGTGGGAATTTTTACACATTCTTAACATTTTTAAGACCTGCTGGAATATGGAAGACTGGAATATTCATTAGAAACATTTATTCAACATGACTGTTTATGGCTTTAAAATGGCAACCTGTTGTCCACAATATCTGATCAGATCCTGAGATTATTTCAGCCAACCTGGGATCAGTGCAGAGTCCAGAATGAGTGTAAATAACCAAATTGAGTGTAAATGTGGAGCCTTAAGCATTTCTACAGATAGCCTTTTGTGATGGTTTATTTTGTAAGTTTTATGTTGATTTAAGCTGAGGTAACTTTACTTCTGTTTAACAGTAGCAGACTTTTACCTTGAAAGCGCCAGAAAGGATGTGACTAAAGTAACACAAGGTAACTTGAATACGGGGAGAAAAGTTAGCAGAGCAACATAAACAAAGAGAGTTACGGTAGAAAGTGAAAAACTAGCACTCCCTGTGCAGGCATTAAGCTCTTATGGTCAATTTTGATGCTTTTGTCAACAAACTACACTTTGTTGACTTTGTCAAGTTAAAATAAACCACGAAAACTATCAGTACGAGAGTCAACTGTCATTCACTCAGGAGGGATCCTACAAAGAGAGTGAGAGTAGGATCCTGCTGAGATGTTTCCCTGACTGCTGCTCTTTAACTGCTCAAAGAGCTATAAATCCTCACCTACTGAGTGAAAACTTGACTTAAAAGCACATGTCTGAGCTACAACAGTCGTTCTTCTACATCAGTGGTTTTCAAACTTTTTTGGCCCAAGGCACACCTAAGGTTAAGCCAAAATCTCAAGACACACCATATTTAAATTTATACAAAAAAGACTTTTTAAATAATGTTACAGTCAAGGGGGCCTGTAAAGGGAGATAAAGGGGAGAGCCTCCTGGGGCCCAGCCAACTGGGGGATCGAGGAGATGGCAAAATTGGGCAAAAGGTGGCAAAACAAAGTCAGAAATGGGCAAAAATTGTTTAAAAAAAAAAAAAAAAAGAAAGTGGCCAAACAGTGGGTCAAAATTGGCAAAAACTTGTTGAAAGTGGCAAAATAGTGGCAAAAATGGGTTTTAAGTGGCCTAAAAGAAGGGTTAAATGTTGTAAAAAGGTGGTAAAAATGGGTTAAAAGTGTTTAAAAAAAAGGGCAAAATTGGGCAAAAAAGTGGTCAAATAAAGGCAAAAATAGGCACAAATTGGTAAAAAGGTGGCATAAATGGGTTAAAGTGTCAGAAAAGTGGCAGATTAAATCACAAGTGTCAGAAAAGTGGCAAAAAGGGTTAACGTTACTAACAGGTGGTAAAAAGGGGTTAAAAGTGAAGGGTAAAACTGGCAAAAAATGGCTGACAATAGCAAAATTGGGCGAAAAGTGGCAAAAAAGTGGCAAAAATGGGTCAAGTGTAGTAATAAGAAGTGGCAAAAATGTTCAGAAAAAGCTGCAAAATAGTTTGTCAAAGGAGAGGCAAAAATAGGAAGAAAAATTGGTTAACTTTGTTAAAAGTAGCATGAATTGATAATTTCAACACCTATTTCAACCCAATAATAGCTCACCATGCTTTTCATCTCTTAATGAGGTAACTGTTAGCACCAATGCTACTGATCCAACACACATACACTAATATCATCAATAAATCACAATGCCCTTTCTCTGGGGTTTTTCAGGGGTCCAGCCAGATCTGTGGGCAGACCTGGTTACAGTACTTGCCACAAAGTTGTAGTGATAATGTATGGTACAAATTCCCACGGCACACCTAGACTTGCCTTAAAGCACACAAGTGTGCCTTGCCACACCATTTGAGAACCACTGTTCTACATGTCCATTCTCTCTGAGTCCCTCTGAATTCCCTGCGCTCGTCATGAAGTGGCGCATCTATGTGCTAATTAAGTATGTTAGCGCTGCACCAAGACCAAAAATGCCGATCTTCACTGTCATGGGATAGTCTGAATACATTTTGAGTTGTAAACAATTAGTTTTTTTAATTATGAGAGTAATTTTTACCATTTTTTGACGAGACCTGGAGTTGAATATGTGTAGGATTTATAAACTATGTCCCATTTAAATGTAAGTGATCAAGACCATAATTGCACATCTTGTTGACATAAAATTAAATTGTATGTCAATAAATGTAGTTGATATTAGTTTGGAACTACAGATTCTTTATAATGAGGGATTTAAATCAGGCTGACATTAAATTGAATCACCAAAGCGAGATATGATGTCTGCGTTTGTGGCTGACGGACAATTACGCAGGGAGTCTTTGCTATCCTGAGAGCAGCTGTTTTAATCCCCACAGCAATAGAAGTTTGGTTTTACAATGCAAAAACACTGTTAAAGCCTGAGATACAGAAAACCTATCAGAGGTGCAGGAAGTGCTGGACTCAGTGAAGAGTCTGTGCAGCTGCGCATGATGGTAATACTTCATCTTCAACAAAATAATCAATATTAAATTAGACAATAAATACTTCCCTTTCAGTCTTAAAAATCATGCAGTCTGTATCAGACTCTTTTTGGGCAGCATGTTTGCAGAGTTGAGGTGATGAAGTTGCGCTGCTGCTGCTCTGCTGTGCGTCGTTTTACGATGTTCCTCCCTTCTCTAAAGAGAGTTCAACGTACTATATCTAGCTCATTTATTGCATAGTATCACGACCTTTCCTTGCTATAAATATAGAGAGACCATGATAAATGGGTGAAAATTTATATTTTTAACACCAAAGAGGGTAAATATTAAAAAATAATATATTTTTTTAAATTTCCACATTTTTTTCCCAAATGTCTCGCGGGCTAGATGGCACCTGCTGGCGGGCCAGAAGTGGCCCGCGGGCCGCCATTTGGGGATGGCTGGCATTGATCAACCTTTACCTGTAACAACTTAAGAGAGACACGGTATAAAATCCGTTTGCATCTAACTCGTCACATACTGCAATGGATCACCAGAGTTCCCCCTTATGTAACAAATGTCAAAGGGAGGCTGGCACCTTTTATCATTACTTCTGGAAATGCAAACTGATTCAAAGATTCTGGAGTACAATATCTCAGGAGCTTAGCAGCATTTTTAAGGTGAAACCTAAGAGAGAGCCAGGCCTCTACATTCTTGGCCTGCCCTCTAAGAGTGTAACTTTAACACATTTGAAGTTTAAACTTTGTGACATGTCACTCCTACTGGCCAGAAAATGTATTCTGATTAACTGGATAAAAGATAAGCCCCTAACTGCCACATTGATATATTTAGGGTTCTCCCTCACGAAAGAATCAGTGCAGTACTGAGGGGGAATGACAGATACTTCACAGTGGTCTCCTTTGTTTGTGTCTTTGCCAGAGGACCTGACTCAGCTGGTGCTTAGGGGCCAAAGTTCTATAAAATGGCCAAACGTATCTACTGCAAACTCAGAAGTGTCCCTAATTTATATCTATTTATTTTTTATCTCTTAAACACTATTTTGATAATAAAATTTCAGTTAATTAAACTTACCTTTAATTGTTAGATTACTGGGTGACCAACAAGCTTTATCCAGTCAGTGTCATTACTGTGCAGAACTAAAATGACTATGTAGCTAAATGGTGGGTAATAACAAAAGTGAGGAGGTAAGGTGGGCAGCTATGAGAGTTGTATCTATTTATTACATGGATGGCAGCATTCTATTTTTAATTTTTTTTAACCTTACCTTTTGACATTGTAGTCAGTTATCTTTTTTCATTTTCTTGAATGTAACACAAAAAGATGGCAAACTGTGTGTATTCTCTGTTGATCTTTTAAAAATTCAATAAGAGTTCCGTTTAAAAAGATAAAGCTCATTTTATGTTGAGGGATTACTGTCCATCATTAGCAATGTCTAGGTTTCTTTTGCAGAGAGCAGTTTGTCAACATGGTCTGGGGTTAGATTGCTCCTCTGCACAGTCGCTCCTGCAGTAGAGAATACTCTCTCTGCTGCAACACTAGTGCCAGGTATGCATAGGTAGGGTTTAGCTAATTTGGCCAGGAGAGGGTAAGGTGCCTCATGGGAACTCCACCAGTGAAGAGGTCCTCTGAGAGAGACAGTGGAGGGGCCTCCAGATACTTTCTCATCTCCTCTTCAGCTCTGCTGCTGGCATTTTTGGGGACAACTCTTACCTCAATAAATGTCCTTCCGAGCAGGTTAACAACTGCCAAAGCTCTTTTTAGGAGCAGGAGGGCTTTCTTCTTCTATGGTCTCTGGATTCTCAGCCCCAACCTCAGCCTCAGCTGGCACCACCTCTTTCTTCAGATAAGCCATAGCAGATGCCACATTATTTTTCTTCTATGTCCCTTAACATCAAATACAATTTGTATGCATATGCTCCTTAATTGTTAGACATCTGAAACATTTCCATTCATAATTCTTCATCCTCATTTAAAATGTGTAAATGTACAGTAGTTGGCATCAGTTTGATGGACAGCTTTTGCACCAACTGGCCAATCTGGTTCAGGTTCATAACAGCAGATCCAAACATTTGAGGTATGACAGCATACAATCATCTACCAGCTGTGTGACCCATAGCCTTTAAAAAAAACAGCCAAATGGAAAATCTACATATCCTTGGCACTTGGACTTTAATAGGCTTTATACCATGGTCTTGGTGAATACTGGATTCTGATTGGCTCTGGAAATTCCATTGATGTCAATTAACTTCTGATATACGGACACCTTTCGAACTTCTCAAGTAGTCCCGGTCAAAAAAATCTTTTCACTGTTCCAAATGAATGCGCAGCAGCCGTTAGCCGTTACTCCGTTGGGAGTAACTATAGCAACCTGAAACAGTCATATTTCTGAGCAGGGAGTTGAACGCTGCCAGGAGCTTATAGACCATCATCAACCGTCACTTTACTGACACAAATAAAATGACAGACTCAAGGTTTAAGACCTGTAACCTAAGACGGTCTTATCTTTTATATCCGACGTTGACATAAACACGACTATGTGCTCTCAGTTGTAATGAGAGGTTCTGTTCTGTGTTTACTTATGTAAATGAGCAGCGACAGTAGCCAGTGATGTGCGCTGGATATATGTGACAAAATGCGCATGTGTTGTGTGTCTATTGACGTGTGTCAATAAAGTTTTCCCCCTCTCAGAGAGGGAGCGCAAGATCCAGTTAGAGCAGAGCTGATGCCCCACTGTGTGATTATTCCTCCGTTAATAATTCGGTCTAGTACTGGATATGCACGTTAGAAACGCTGAGCAAACCGACTGTGCTAACAGACGTACATCTTCTCTCCATCACCTTAACACAGAGAGTTGAGTGTCGCAAAAAACTCACTTCCCTCCTGTTCTAACTGCTATAAACTATTGTCAGAAGATTCAAATAACACAAACAAAAGAAAAGAAGCCATTATTTCTGTATAGAGCCAAAGGAAACACGTCTGATAAACCGGCACGATAATATCTGATAAATATTGATGTCTGACGGACAATAAGCACCTGCAGGGCGTGGACAGCTCTGTTTCACGTCTGTGACCTCGTAGTGCTGAAGGAGGAATTATTCTGTGTATTCAAACAGCTAAAACTGAGATTTTTATCAGATGACTGTTCGTGTTAACTTACAGTTTGTAGTCTGATCACATGACTCTCCGTCTCACTCGTCTTCATGTCATTTCATTGATAAATCCGTTCAGAAAGTGTGCTGAGCGGACTACATTTTTGTATGGCCCGCCTATTTACTGGAGTAGTGAATAACGTTTACATTCCCTAAGAACGTTATGGGATTGGAATGGCTATTCCAGTTATTAGTCAAGCCCTCAGGCGTTGCTAGGGGAAAGAAGATGTTGTTTTTGTAAAACTTTCTATTTTGATCACAAAACGTATAAATCATAAATTAGTAGTTTTGTTATTTATTTTTGTTGGCAAGTGGCCATGGTATAAGCGGGTTAATGCCTTTCGAGTTGTCCAATTATCAGGTATTAATGGATGACGTGGAGGTGTGAACCATCCTCCACGAAGAGGACGGTTCACACCTCCGCGTCGTCCATTAATACCTGATAATTGGACACCTCGTCGGGCATTAACCCCTATCATTGATATTGCAATATGACTATCATGTAAAAATGTATACCTCTATTATTGTGGACATTATGACAACACCTCTTCAAACTGGCATTTTAAAAATACCCTATAAAAACATCATGTCTACTTTTTAATCAGTTTCTTGATTTTTTTAATGCAGGAGGAGCCTAGACCCTCAGCTGGGGGTATGTCAGATCTCAGTTCAGGAGGCTTTGAGCAGAGAAGACATTCATGTGGCTTTCATCTGCACTGAGAATGTGCTACATGAAGAAAACCTCAGGTAATGTTTGGAGCATACTGCAGTCGGTTTTTCACTGATCTGTATGATGTTGTAACCTTGAAAAGCAGAGGGACTGACCCGATTCGATGTCTGTCATCAGGCAAATCCATCTTGAAAACCTCCAGTCTGAAATTGTTGTGTCAGGTCTGAAAACGGACCCGACCGATTTAGACCTTTTAAAGACCTTGTAAATGGAATTCAAAGCTTTTGTCTGAACACTCTAGAAATGTTGGAATCTGGTTGCTGTAAACATGTGAAAACACTGAGATCTACATGTGACTGAATTCTGGATTTAGACTGTTACACATTAAATCCTGGCTGGGTTTAATGTGGGTGGGGCCAATATGTGGAGAATGACCCCGCCCCTCTAACACTCCAATCTAAAACCACAGAGCAGTTCATCTCAGTCCAGTCTGTTGTTAGCTGATGTCACTGCCTTTATTGAAAGTTAACAGTCAAGTTAAATGCTGTTTTTTGTTCATTGTGAGGTAAATTTACCAAATCTATCAGCCACAGTGGTCTATGGATCATTTAAAGCAGGGGTGTCAAACTTACGGCCCAAAGGCCATTTTAGGCCCGCCAGCAGGTGTCATATGAGACATTTAAGGAAAAAGAGGGAGATTTAAAAAGAAGCTAATTTTCAAAATTTACTAACTTAGGTGTTTGGAATATAAATTTTCACTCATTTTTCATGATCTATCTATAATATAGAAAAGAAAGATCATAATACAATGCAATAAATGACTTAACACACACACTGAACTTTCTTTAGAGCAAAGAGGAACATCGTAAAAAACACACATGGCAGAGCACACAGCAGCACAGCTGCTTTATCTCCTCAGCTCTGCAAATATGCTGTCTAAAAGAGAAGCAGATAAAGACTGCATGATTTGTACAACTGAAGGAGAGAGATTTTTTGCCTTTTAAAACCAAACATCTGTCCCTTTGGGGGACTGAAGCTGCTCTCTGCATAGCAAATACTTTCCCCTCATTATAATAAATCTGTGATGCCAAACTAATATCAACAAAATTCATTTACATACGATTTAATTTTATGTCAACAAGAAGTGCAGTTATGAATTTTGAATCATATTTTGACTTTTAATTTCACAATTACAAATTTTATTTCATATTTTGACCTTTTAAACTCATGCTTTTGACTTTTTGTCTAATATATTTGCCATTAAAAACATTATTTTTCAATTTCAATATTATGTTTTGACCTTTGTGAACTAATAAATGTACTTTTTTTATTGTGCACCTTTAAACTTTTTTTTTTTTTAACTTTTTAAATGTCAAAACCCTGTTTGGCCCTCAAGTTAGTCCTGAATCCAGAATCTGGCCCCTGCTGTGAGTTTGACACCCATGCTGTAGATTGTGTGCTTGACACTATCAAAATGGGGCCGGTAGGCTAATATGTTGTTTTTTGGTAGGTGTCTTTAGTAGTTCCATTCTTCATCACAGGGCTTATTAGAACTTCCTGGTGATGGGGTAGCCATTTAGAAGTCTTGAAGCAAGTTACAGGTCATTGAAAACATACTGCCATTTCAGGCCATTAAACAGTTTTTCTCAGTCTTATATTTGTCAAGATGTTTGGAGGTAAACTGACCTGTAAAGACCATTTTTTTGATGCATGGAATGCAGAACCTTCATGGTATATTATCAGAATTTTTGCTCCTTGTTCTGTCTTATCAGAGCTTTCCTGCTGGCAGGGAAACATGTCTGTGTGGAGTATCCCATGACCATGGACCACAGGGCTGCTGAGGAGCTTTGGGATTTAGCAGAAAAAAAAGGTGATTTAAGTACTTATGTCTGTCTTGTTCTACAATGTGTGTGCAAGTCAGAAAAGTTGTCTTTAGTGAGTTTAATGAAATATTTCAGAAAAAGGGAGTTTTAACTAGGGCTGGGCAATTTATCGCAAATTAGATTAAATCACAATATGGCCTGCTGCAATTTTCAAATCGCAGAAGTTGCAATATTTCTTTAACTTGAAATGTGTCAAAATACCAATTTACTAAATCAATTTTTTGCAGCAGCAGAGATTTTATGCACATTATGCAAACATTCAAGAGTCAATTTTTTTATAATGGTTTACAAAAATCCTTCTTTTTGTGTTTGATGTATAATAATAATGATAACTAGGAAGGCACTTGAAGAGCACAGACCTCCTCCATTAAGCCTATCTCACAGTAGTACAGAATCCTTTAAAACATTTCTGTATCCAGCTGGTGATTCGGATCACTCCCAAAATCGAATCAGTTCTTTCTTAGGCCATTTCTGACATGTCCTGAAAATTTCATCAGAATTTATCTGTAACTTTTTGACTTAAGTTGCTAACAAACAAACAAACAAACAAACAAACCCTGCCGATCAGGTAACCTCCTTGGCGGATATAATAATAATAATTATATAGTGCCTTTCAAGAAACCCAAGGGCACTTTACAAAACACGTTTTTCTTAATCATCATATGTTTTTCTTTATCAAAATGAGTGACATGAAAATGATAACGCCCTTAAACAAAGCAAATGACATCACATTTGCAATATAAGCAAAAATATTTAGCTCATTCTATCCAAAATTGATGAGGCCTAGCGTTACTTTATGAAAGTCATACCTCAGCTGTGATCAGCTGATACCCAGCCTCACCTCCTCCACCCCAGCCGCCTCCATTACAGCTTAAAGCTTGTTGCAACCCCATATTCAGATTCATGGATTAATTGCTTCAGAGATAATTTCATTATTTTCAATACACATGGTCTTATTTATGGAATTATTTATTGCTTGAATTTGTTGAAAAAAACATAACATTAACCTAAGAATAATCCCATATTAAATCACAATTGCAGTAATTGGGGAAAAAAATCACAATTAGATTATTTTTGCAAATTGTTGAGCACTAGTTTTAACATCACTCAAGACACGTAAACCCCATTCAACAACACATGCTCTTACTGAAAGAGTAGTGGCTGCATTTAATTTTTGAATGAACATAAGATTTTCCCAAATTATTATGTGGTGGCCCCACATGGATAATAAAAGCAGACTTCCAAGTCTCAGACTGATTTAAACTCTGGGTTCTGGTTGAGTAGTAGTCAAAATGATATTTGATATAATTCTGGCTGTAAGAGGGAGACAAAAATGTCACACAATACATCAAAATACGAAAAACAGTGCCTTGTGAAAAAACCGACCAATAAGATCATGTGACTGCAAACAAACTTTTAACCTAAATGTAACGCTGCTTATTCAACATCGAAACTCTCCCTCTGGCCTGAGAGCAGCAGGTAAATAAAGCAGTCATGACAAGAGTAGAAGAAACCAAAGTTTTAATTCAGTGTTTTTTAAAACACTCAGAGATATAGGTATAGTGTTTCAATCTCAACGGACGGCTGAACCTCTGAAGAACACTCATCTAATAACTAGTGGTGTGAAGTAGCTCATCTTTTTTTACAAACGTCTTATGAATGAAACACACCAGAGAAAACAATGCTGAGGTTCTGAAGTCTGCTTTATAGAATAGGATCTTTACAGAGCAAATCATGAAACTACTGTTGTCGCTAACACAGGTCAACATTGCAGAGATGGATTCCCAACTAGCGTACCAAGAGCTTTGCACACAAGCTTTATTTGTCCCCCTGAACCCCGCGTCAGCCGTTAACTGGGACGAGTGAGGCGATCTGCAGATCTCTTCCACCCCAGCTCAACAGACACTGCTGTACATGCACCCAAACAGAAACTACTGGAACTGCCCCACATAAGCTCATCATGGATGCAGCAGCGCATGGTGAGGTGCAGCTGTCCGCTCCAGTGGTGGAAAGAAAACGCTGCTTCTCCTCTAGCAAAAGCTCCATACCAGACACTTCTGTCCCAATAACAGAGATGATTCAGCTGCAGAGGACACTGAGGTCCCAGCTTCTACCTTTTGATATAGATATGCTGATATTCCTGTAGAAAAACATGTAAATCATAAAAACATGTAAATTCCATGACAACATGGGCTGCACTTCCATCAGCAGGCTAATCTTTTCTCTTCTCATGCTGTGGTATGATATTACTATCCACACCATTAGATGCTTAAAGCAATAAGTCCAATTTACCCAACCCCAAAAACTGAGCTCAGCATCTCTGCACGCCAGTCCGTATGGAAAAAATCACACCGCCCACTTGTCGTGTGATTCTGGTGGAGAGAGACCCATGTTCAAACATGTTCACACGACACCAACTACTACAGTCTCTACTGTCTCTTTTAAAACAGGATGCATTAAAGGGCAAGTACCCTTCCCCCCCAAACCCCTCACTCAGTCATACTCATTGACAACGCGAGTTTAAAAACACTTCAGTTCTCCTTTTTGGGGGTTGATCAGTGATGAGGAATAAAGTTTATTTATAATCCTTTGTGCTGTATCCTGCAGCAGCAACACCAGACACAATCAAAACCACAAAAGGTTTTTACAAATGTTTAAACTTGTATTTACCCCTTTTTTATCTGAAATGTAGATAAAGTGTATTGTTTATTGGTTATTATAGGTGCTGTAATGTTTTAATTAGCTTCTGTGCTTGAACCACCAGCTTACAGATAAAGAAGAACACAGATGGAAGTAGTTTCTTTGTAAAAAAGAATTGAAAATTACAACAACAATTGAGTATTTTCATCGAAAGCTGGTTAAGTGCATTATGGAGCTTTTATTTTAAGCATTTTGAAAAAAAATCGCTCATAGTTGAAATTCCTGGTGACATTATTTGTGTCTGCTAAACTCTGTCAACACCAGCTGATGATGCACCAGGATCTTGAAGGGTTGTCCCATTTCTAAAGAGTTCACCACTGCCCCTTGTAGGTCTGTTTCAAAGTGCAAGGGGACACCTGCAAACAACTTGTCTTTTGTATACCTGTGTCTTAGATGAACAAGTAAAACCAACCTTTCCTGGAGGTAAAGTTTGAAATAAGTAGGAAGGAGCTTTTTGTAGAATTAAGTGTCAGTTGTGTTAGAAGAGGTTAGACTTTTATACTTGGTTGTGAAAACGGACGAGTTATTCGTATTATTAGTCAGTGACGAAAGTATTGGTACCCCTGGAATTTTCCCAGAAAATACACCATTTCTCCCAGAAATCTTTGCAATTACAAATGTTTTTGGTATACACACATTTACACACTTTATGTGCATTGGAACAACACAAAAAGCAGAAGAAAAAGAAAACATTGACATAATTTTACACTAAAAAAAGTGTGTGATACCTCAATTTATCAAATATATGGTAGTGCTAGTTACAGGTGGGGTCTGTGTCCACAGGAGTCATTTTCAGTACAAATCCAGCGTAGTCCAGGTTTTTCAGCGCTCAGCACCCTGAGCAGTGTGCTATGAGTGCTGTGCTTGTCAGTGCCACTTCTGTCCATTTAAAATGTGACCTCTGATAATGGTGGAGAAACCGATGTGAAAGGTGATGTTTCCAGGTCTACAGCTGCTGCCAGTGTTAGGACACGAACATCTAACACCTACATGTTGTTTTTGTGTTTTCTTGGTAATATTTCCTTGAAGAAAGGAGGTCACAGATACTAACAAGGGCAGCAAAACTCAACTTTCATGACCTGGCAACCATGAGTGAGAAGCTCTCTGAAACTAAGGTCATGAAAAGTCAGGCCCTTAGATGATGAGTTTGTCATGGCTGTGGATAAGTGGTAGAGTTGGTTAGAATGTTCCAGTGTCTTTAACAGTGGTGTGCCAGTGTGTATGAATGTTATTAGTGAATATTGATGGGACACTTCATATTGCATACTGTGCTGTAACTGTGTGATTGTGGTGTGGATTGGGTGAATGAAACCTGCTTTCATGTCAAGACTGGAAAAGACAGTCCATTTACCCCATTCATTCTTTAGTTCACAGGTGTCAAACTCAAGGCCTGGGGGCCAATTCCGGCCTGTGGAACAGTTAAATCCGGCCCGCAGGATGATCTCATATTTCTGTTCTAACTGGCCCATCAGTCTGAGGTCTGCAGATTTCCTCAAGTACAAAAATGTGAACTTATCCTGATAATTTAAGATACCCTTGTTAAGACACAAAATCTGAAAAAGTAAGGAGTAAAAATATTTAGATAAGAAGTCAGGAATGTGGGAAAAGAAATTAATTTGTGTTTTAATGTCACATTTTCAATTTTGCATCTCACAAGTAGGACTCAAACTTAGGATTTTGACTTTTTATTTCATACTTGGAACTATTCAACTTAATATTAAAATCATCATCATATTAAAATATGATATGTCATATTTTAATCTTTAAGATCCATAATTCTAATTTTCAAGTGATATTTTTTGACCTTTTTAACCAATTATTCTGTATTTTATCTCATATTCCCATAATCCCATAGTTTGACCTTTTGGACTCACAATTTAAAATTTTGAATCATATTTTTACTTTTAATTTCATGATTATAATTTTTATTTCATATTTTGACCTTTAAAACTCTGGATTTTGACTTTCTTTCTAATATATTTACCATTAAAAACATTATTTTTCAATTTTATGTTGTGAGCTTTTTGAACTAATAAATGTACTTTTTTCTGATTGTGAGTCTTTAACTTTCTAAATGTCAAAATCATTGATCATCAACACTGAGTTTTTATTTTTCATATTTTATTGCTTATGGTAAGAAAAGGTGACCCTGTTAGGCCCTCAGGTTAGACCTGAATCCAGCATCTGGCCCCTGCTGTGATTGAGTTTGACACCCCTGCTTTAGTAATTTCCAGTATTGAGCATAATTGTTACTTGTGATTGTGCCGTTTTCAGAGTGTGTTACTTCGTTAACAGGATTGATTCTTCATGAAGAACAGATTGGGCTGCTGTCAGAAGACTTTAAAGCACTTAAGAGAGAGGTAGAGGGCAAAGTCCTGCAAGAAGGAACCCTTCATTTCACTGGTAAGTTTGAGGAGTGTCACTGTGGTGACTTTCATATTTCTGTAAACAATAAACACAAGTGTTGGAATATGGTTTCATGTTGTTTACATATTACCATACATTGGACTGTTGCATTTGGAGAACTTTAATATTAACACCAGTCATGTAGAATGGTATTTTGGAGTTAGATAAAAATACAATTTTTGTGAATTGCAATTTTCACAAGGTGGACCGCTGAGGTCTGGATCTGGATTTCAAGCTTTCTCTGGCATAGCTCGGCTCACATGTTTGGTTGAGTTATTTGGTGAGCTGTCAGTTACTGCGGCAACTATGGAGGAAAACTCTGGTGGGAACTACACTAAATTGACTGCTAGGCTTCTTACACGTGATAACAGGTGAGGAACAATCATCAAAAAACACCCAGAAGACTCCATCCAGCATGTTAAATTAGCATTGATACTGTCTTATCTCTTCATGTTCAGTCTGATCCATGTATTTTTTAAACTGATGGTTAGGGCTGGGTAAGCCGCACAGTGAACTACTATTAAACTGTGTGTTAATGTGTCTTTGTTGAGATTATGGCAATCCTACTCATTTAAATGACATAAATTGAAAGTTTCTGCTGGAGACTGGATGCTCTGGTCATCTCTGATTTTATTAATCCATTATTCTTTTGAACAATGCTTATCCACGATTTCATCCCAGTGCAATAACTTCAGATTATCAGTATTCCTGGGGCTGATAGAAGTGGTTACAAAGGTTGAGTTTGGTAATTAACGTATCTGTCCTTACAGACCTCTGACATGGATTGAGGAGAGGGGACCAAGCCTGACCAGGGCCAAGCACATCAACTTTCAGTTCGACACCTGCTCTCTGACTCAGATCCCTCCCACACCTAGAGGGGCTGTGGGCCTCTTTATGCAAGATCTTGTCCACTTCTCTGCCAAGCTAGTGGGTCAAGTGAGTCAAGAGGTGCTTCAAAGGGAAAAACTACGGGCCCTACACTGCTTGAACCTGGCGGAGAAGATACAGAAACTCTGCCAAAGTTAAAGGGATACTTCTCATTTCATTAAAAGAGTTGGAAATCTTGACTGTTTAAATTGAAAGTTTAAAGGTACTTTAAAAGAGATTTTAAAAATTCTTTTGGGTGTGTACATGGCATAAATGACCTTCTTTTCTTTTTTTTTTAATTGTAAATTACCCCAGAACTAATTAAATAATAAATCAGGACCATTCAAAGATTGGTCCTGACCATTGATTTTTAGGGATTGACTAAAAAGCTTGCTTCCTACTGCTCTTATAGGAGTGTGCCCATTGCTTTATTTTAAGGCATTAGACCTTCCGAATGTTAGATTTAAAAAGTACTCATATTTAAAATCTTTACTAGAATAAATGCCTCAAAAACCACAGATGTGGTTGTGTATTATTCTAAAAAGGATCAAACTATAACCTGCAAAGGCAAATGCATCTCAAAAAAATTATAAAGTCATGAAAAAGTTCATGTTTATTGGTTGAAAGTAAATGTAACCTCTCATTCAGAAATCAAGGTCCCAGTGTCTGGAGGAAGAACTGAGAGGTCCAGAATCCTTCAGTGCTTGAAGTCCAGTGTTGTCAGTTTTCAGTCAGTTGCTGCTTTTCCTTTAGAAATGAGCAAAATCTAAATAGTGCAATAAAAAACTGGTAATGGACACCTGAATTTCGAAAAACCTCTCAAATATCACCAAAAAGTTTTACGCTCTCGTGCAGCGGTTTTTCAGACTTTTCGATATAGAAATATAATGCGGAAGTGCAACGAAATCACTTTGGCTGTGTCTGAAATCACTCCCTATTCACTATAGTGCTCTATATAGTGAATATATACTTTTGTAGTCATGTCCAAATTCTGAGTGATCATTGTTATTCACTTTGTAGTGCACTCATTCTATCCCACAATGCATTGTGGGATAGAATGATCAGCCAATGGTCACTAGCCCAGCAATTTTTACCATAATGCATAGTGGTTGCTGCTCTCAAACATGACAGATGAACGAGAGGAGCACAGGAACATGTATGATATAATATAATATGATAGCAAACATCCTTAGATAAGCGTGTATCTCTGTTGCATTTTTCCTTACCTCAATGACAACGTAAGTAAAAAATGACTCATCTTACTCCACTGTCCCCTACTTGTTTCAGACACTTTTTAAATCCCACTCCATCAGTTATTGACTCTTTAAAAACAGCTGATGTGTATTAATGGTTAGAGTTTATTGAATTTGTTTCAACAGTTAGGCTACTGTTAAAAATAAGTAATGTAGATAAAATTTACCCACTATAATAACCTCTCTGAATTGTTTTATTTTATTGTATAATGTAATCTGTTTGATTGCAAACTATTAGTACCCAACAAAAACGTTTTTAGTGCACCCATGCACTGATTTAGACTTCTCTTTAAATGAAGTAAAACGACTGTGAGACAGAAAGTCTGTGACCCAGCATTTACTCGTATGTGTTAGTCAACTGGTGAGCTACAACTTCAAAACACGACCATCATGTGCAGTGAAAAAGCCAAACCACTGGCCAGTTCCATAGCTCCTCCTTTAGACTTTTCATTTTTTCACTCTGTAACTGATACTTTTTAAAATGTGGTAACGCTGCTTCCCCCAAAAATATACTTATATCATTAATAAAAGGGTATAAGTACACAAAAAACCTAATTACAGTCATTTAAACCAGTTTAATTATGTATTCGTTATTTACACTTTTCATGTCAAATATTCTAAATGTGTGATGACAGGATGAAACATTAAACCAAGAAAAGGACAAATCAGAAAGCAAAGAAGAATTCTTCTATGTCCACCGTCTCCAAACAGACACAGTCTCGTTTCTTCCTCTCAGCTTTAAACCCTAAAACATGTCAGAAAAACAGAGATTTCTTCAGATTTCACTCTGAAGCAGTGGTTCTCATCTGGTGGGTCAGGACCCAAAAGTGGGTCGCAAAGCTCTTTCTAGTGGGTTGCAAATATTTTCCAAGGAAAAAAAAGTGACAAAAACTATCTTTTATAGCCGTGTTTCCATCAGGGGGTCCAGTTTGATTCAGTTCGGTTTGATATGGTTTGGTACGCTAAACCCCCAGAGTTTGCGTTTCCACAGACACCCATGCTCTCACTTGGGTGGGCGGGGCTGTAAAAGCATGCATGTGAAGTCACAGTCTGGAATAAGCAGTAAACAGCTTTATTTCAGCTGAAAGTGCTTTTTTAAAAAACAGCTACATTTTAATGATGTTAACCGCTGTCAGTACAGATCCTCAGCTGATGGAATACGTGTACAGAGATGGTTTAACGCTACGTTAGTATGTGAATACATCTAGTCTAGAACAGTTTATACGACAAAATATTACATTTTAGAGCTGTACTGTGAGAATTCGCTGCATTTAAAATAAAGTTAAAGTTCAGCTGGTGTTAAAATCAAGCTAGATTAAGTCAGAAATCCGGGGTGTACTGATCTCGTTTAAAAATAGTCTGCAGCCTGAAGTTTTACGAGCCCGTTAAACAACCACAGAGCGATGTTTTCACAGTTTATCTAATGTAAGACGTAGATTAATAACTACTTACTGATGAGAATGAACTGTTCAAAGGCTTCATATTCACAAAACTTCTGAATTAATTTAGTTTTTCATCCATCGCGGATGGATCAGGCTGATGTGAGCCTACAGGTTCTGCTTTGTGTTCTTAAAATCATCCAGCTAAACGTCAGGAGACTTGATTTGTGGCCAGATACCAAGATCCATAGACTCGGAAACAGTTTGGATCTCCGTCGAGTCCAGATATTTCCCATTTAGGCAGATATTAGTCCATTTTTCTCCCGTTTTCGCCCGCTTCTCACAGCAGACTTCTGTCTTTGAAGCCCGGAGGCGAGCAGCTGAGTCGCACGCTGACGTGACGTCAGTGCAGCCCCTATTGTTGTATGTGTAGCTCCACCTTTTTGGTACGGTTAGGTAAGACTGGCACCCCTACAGAAGGGTGCCGAAAAGTGGGACGGTACGGTTCGCTTTCATGGGACCCTTTCTCTATGGAAACGACAAAAAAAGCGTGCCGTCCCGCACCGAACTGAACCGAACTGCTTGGTGGAAACGACCTATAAGGGAGCCCTAAGTGGACATACAGTCATTTGTATTTACAGTTATTTTTTACGTTTTCCTATGATTACGAGTAAAATACAGTGTTTTTCTCAAGATTTCTATCTATTTATCTCCCTTTCGTTGGGAGATAAAGCTGCTTTACCCAAGATAACAAGGAAATTATTCTGGTTTTACCAAACCATGTTATCTCAGAAAAATGAATGTATGCAAGCAAATCCTTCTGTAAAATGATGTGCTTTTTACGTGTTTGTTTTGTTCCATCTTTTTGTTCAATAAGTTTTTCTGGTTGTAGTCCAAACATTAACATTTTTTGGAGTGTTCTTGTCTTCATGGTGCACTGGTAGCCAAGGATACTGCTTACAGTGACTACTGATTAACAACATTCATGAAATAAATGAACAATATAATTTGGGTGGTGATTGAGGAGGAGGTGGTGGGTCCTGATGTCTGACCAGCTGAGAACCACTGCTTTAGAGAGGCAAAGTATTTTCAAATGTAACAAACTTGGCAGCAAAATCATCTGTTAAGAGAACAATTACTTAATTTTCCCTTATGTTGACAAAGAACAAGTACAGTGTGAAATTGATTTCAGATTTTTGAGGCCTGTAAGCCACAATTTACTCTCCTTAAAAAGTGAAAAACAGATTTAAATTCACCAGGTGGATGTGAATAGCACTTGGCATGCTGAGTGAAAAAGACATACCCCTGATAAAGGCATAATAACTTTCCTAAAGCTTGGACTTAAATTCAGGCTTCTCTGTGTTCACAATGCTTTTGTTTTAACATTTAAATTATTGTAAAAAATAACAGCTGCTACAAGAATTTAATGAATGAACTAAGTGAAACATTAATTAAGGGGCACACCCATAATCGCTTATTTATTATTTCACTTTATGGGCTACAGCCCCCCCAGTCTATTCTACTGCTCAGGTGGGGTTTATTATAACATGATGGGACACTTCACATCTGAAATCAATGAACTGCAGAGTAAAGGCACTTATAGTAGTAAATGGACGGTATAAGCCCAGGTCTACGTACCATGTGCTGTTGGTTTTTTTTTTTTTTTTGTTGCATTTTTTGTGTTTGTTTGGATTATTTCTGTACATCCAACTGACGAATCTCATCCACTCTGTTGCGGTGAAGCTGGAAGGCAGGAGTGACCCAGCGACCACAGGAACACTGATCACCACACCAGCTGAATGAGCCGAGTTTAGAGCTACACTTAGGACACAGAAGCTGCATGCAAAAAATAAACAAATTAATTCATAAATAAACACACATCAGACAAACATCTGCACACACGAGATAGCAGAGACAGGCTGAGAATGAAGGCTGACCCTCTGCAGAATGTTTAGATCAGCTACAGAGTGAACACTGATATACAGGTGTTAAACTCACAGCAGGTCCATTAATAACATGTTTTACTGATCTTTATGTGTGTATGCTATACCTGTCCATCCATCACTCCAAGTAATGCTTGTTCCATCCACTGCACTGGTTCAATGAAGTAAGATGTACACTGAATCTCACCTTGACAACAAAACATTGAAAGGCATTATGGTCCAATACAAATTCAACATGAGACCTTTAGAAAGGAAAAAGCATAGGCTTTCCTTTGCACAGAAACTATGGATGCATTGGATATCATCAGTAAAATAAATATATGGAATTGCCACATATGGTTTACACTCGGAATAAAATCGTAATACTAATCTACAGGCCTAAAGTTTGGAAGTAAGATCAAATTTGAACAAAAAAGATCTTTGTGTCAGGTTATACTTTGGTACAAAATGAACATGATTATTATATAACTGGAATACATTTTTACTGTAATTATCAGGTATTATCAGGACTTTGCTTTCTTAAATGTAAACTCCTCTGCTAAAGCATGGCAGATAGGAGGTTTTCCTTTTTTTTTTTTTTTCAGGTATGAGCCAAGAACTGCATTCCAAGTTTTCAGATTTGTGGGACGCACTTCTCTGACTAATCCATACAAGCTCAATGGAGAGAGGTCTGGAGACTAGTCTCCATCAGATTTGCTAGATGGAGAAGCGCAATTCGTCACTCCAGAGAATGCGTCTCCAGCGCGCTAGAGTCCAGTGGCAGCATGCTTTACACCACTGCATCCCATGCTTTGCATTGAACTTGGTGATGTATGGCTTGGATGCAGCTGCTCAGCCATGGAAACCCATTCCATGAAGCTCTCTACCACTGTTCTTGAGCTAATCTGAAGGCCACATGAAGTTTGGAGGTCTGTAGCCATTGACTCTGCAGAAAGTTGGCCACCTCTGTTCACTATGACCCTCAGCATCGGCTGACCCCGCTCCATCATTTTACTTGGCTGAGTTGCTGTCGTTCCCAATGGCTTCCACTTTGTTCTAATACCACTGACAGTTGACAGTGGAATATTTAGGAGCCAGGAAATTTCACCACTGGACTTGTTGCACAGGTGGCATCCTATCACAGTACCACGCTGGAATTCACTGAGCTCCTGAGAGCGAGCCATACTTTCACAAATGTTTGTAGAAACAGTCTGCATGCCTAGGTGATGATTTTATATACCTGTGGACATGGAAGTGACTGGAACACCTGATTTCAATTATTTGGATGGGTGAGTGAATACTTTTGGCAATATAGTGTATATAAGACTTCTGCCAGGTAAGCTGAGATCTTTTGTACACAGTTTGGTCTTGGCTTTGTGTACTTCCTAGTCCTCATCCTACTACATCACTGAAGCATACTGGGAAGGCGTGTTATCAGTGCCACTCAGATTAATATGATCCAGACTAAATGTTGGTTTCTTTTTTGTTCTTCATTGAGTTGGTGATGTTGTTTAAGACAGGATGCATCAGTTGTGGTCAGTAGTTGATGTTTAAAAGTGCGATAATGTGATAGTCAGTCAATGCTTCCATGTCTATGGACACCCTTCATCCAGCACTTCACCTGACAGCCTTTGAAAAATGACAGTTTCAGCCTGGAGGTCTACTTATATCGATTTGAAAGAAGGAAAGTTTACTTGAAGCCTCAGTTTCATTAGCCATGAAATCCTCCCCGAATTTGACTGGAATAAAAGGCTACACCCCCACCATGGTCCTATCCCTGCTCTGTAAATTGTACCCTTCTATGCAAACTGCTTTATCATTGAACGACTGGTCCAAATGGAAATAAAAATATTTCAATAATGCTAGAAAATAAGATTTTCTAAACGCCCCCGTGTACGTATGAACAGGGAAAACGGCATTTTATGAAAACGCACATGTGCACTACGGCTGCAATCAGCTGTGAAGCACGAGTGTTGCAGCACTCTGAACCGAGCCGTGGCAGCTCAAGCCGAGCCGTCTGATGTAGTTTACTGCTCGTCATGTCACAGACAGCTGGATTTAGAAAAGGGGCGCATTATATTTAGAGGGCTATCAGTGCCAGTTTCTTTAGATAAAGTCATGCTATTAATTTTGAAAATGATTACTTTTAGATCGATCATCTCATGTTAACAAAAAAAATACTTTGCTAGATTAGTCTTGTTATAATGTAGATATCCGCAGAGAATAATTAATACCTGACGGACAAATTCAGCTCCTACAGCCTTTAACTTCTCGTGGATTTTCTTATAAATCGTGGCACTGCACATGAGCGCAGCTGGAGCCTTTTTTCAGTATGATATTTCTACTTTCCTATATATCTGCTTCTTGGAAATGATTTAGACTGTATCTTTTTTTCTTTAAGTTTTAATAACTTCAGCCCGTAGACTCTCCTGTCTCCTCCACCGGTTAGATATCAATGCACAGCTGATGGAGGAGACAGGATTAAAGCTTCCATGTTAAGGTTAAAAAAGATAGTTGATCACTTCCGTGATAAGCAGATAAAATTGAAAAAGGGGGAGTAGAAATATTGTTCTGAAAAGGCCATCATTCTTTTGCTACGCTAAAAGCAGGAAGCTCTGCACTTTCATTATAAAACTGGCCTTGCAATGCATTTTTGTGTTTATATGTGCCGTAAAATTTCGCTGCTGCGCTATGATGGTGATGAGGAGGAGGATTTAGTGATGACTTACTGTCATGCACATGTGTATGATGAAAATGTTACATATTCTCAAAAACAAATGAAAAACACTGTCCTTGTTGTAGAGACAGTTTTATTGTAGAGGCGTTTTTCTGTTTCCTGTGTTCTCCTGTAGATGGAGCTTGTTTTCAAAACACTGCCAGGTAAACATGGAACTTTTTGGAAACGAAAATGGAAAACAAAGTAAAATGTCATATAAACAAGGCTTTAGAAGCCCCTTCCTGCAGACTGGCTCTGTCGGGATAAAAAGATCATAACTGATCCAACTGGTGACTCACCAGTGAGGTTACTGGACTTCTTGTGACCAAAGGCCTGTGCGCCTCCTCCTGCAGGGTGACTGAGAAGACTGGAGCCACGGAACAGAATCCGTCTGCAGAAGAGGAGAAACACAGAGCTGGAGTCTGGGATTTTCTTCCTTGACCTTTTTTCAAAATTAAGACTAGACAAGAAAACAGTGATAACAATGTTGTACAGTACACAGCACTTACACGCACACACACACACAGAAAAAATTATAGGTACTGTTCTGTTACAGCAGGGGTGTCAAACTCAGTCACAGAAGGGGCTGGATTCTGGATTCAGGTCTAACCAGAGGGCCTAACAGGGCCTCATTTTATCCAGTAGTAAATTATGGTAAAATAAAAAGTTAGCACTGATGAAGTCAAACTTATTAGTTTGAAAGGTCAAAACACAAAATTAAATGTTAAAATAATGTCTTTAGAAGGTATTTAAAAAAAAAAAAAGAAATTTGCAATCATGTTTATAAGTCAAAAATATGACTTAAAAATTAAAATGGTGCACCTTAAAGGTGTGAATATGAGATAAATGGTTAAAATAATTAACTGAAAAGGTCAAAATATGAGATAAAAAGTCAATAAATTGGAAAGGTCAAAATATCAGATAAAAAGTCAAAATTATAAAATGAAAAAGCAAAAAAATTATTAGAGAAAGTCAAAATCAAAAGTTGAAAAGGTCAAAATATGAATCAAAAATTCAAAATAATAAATTGAAAAGGTCAAAATATGAGATAAAAAGTCTAGATAAGAATTTGGAAAGATCAAAATAAGAAGTAAAAAGTCAAGATTATAAATTGAAGAAGCCAAAATTATTAGATAAAGTCAAAATAATAAATGGAAAGGACAAAATATGAAAAAGAAGTCCAAATAATAGGTTGAAGTCATGATTGTGCAACACAAAACTGATAATATGAAAATTAAAATTGAAAATATGGAAAAAAAAAACACATTATTTCTTTTCTCACATTTCTTTTCATCTAATTTTTTGTACTCTTTATTTTTTTTCACATTTTTATGACTGAAGGATATTTTATATTATCAATGTTAAGTTTACATTTTTATACTGGAGAAAATCTGCAGACCTTAGACCCCCCGCTCCCCAAATCTCACAAGGATAGTCTCCCTCTGAGTGGAAATTCTAAGGAGTGTGCATGTGAAAACAGCTGCAATTAGGTGGAAGAAAAGGATGCTTATATCAGTATGATTGACATACCCTGAACTTGCTGAAACAAATGAGAAACTGACATTTATCTAATGATGCATTTTTAATTCAGTAAACATCCCACCTGCACTTCCTGCAACGGTAAGACACTTCAGAGGAGCTGGAGTTGGTGGGGTCAGTGGCAAAAAGCTCCTTGGGAACTTGCTGCAACTCTGTTCACATTCCAAAATCACATACACGTGCACACAAAGCATGCACACACACATACACACACACATATTTTGGAAGATAAGACAAAGACAATAATCAGTGCAAGAAAAAGTTTGCCATAGCAACTTATTAACAAATATTGTGTTTGTAGGTGTGTGTTTACCGGGATACTTCTCAGAGATCTTGGTCAGTCTGTACTGTTTGTAAAGAGGACTGGAGATGTCAACTTCACAGAGCATGGCTTCATATAGACACAACTGTTGCTCAAAACCACTGTTGACCCTGAAACACAGAGCATAGATGGTGCATATACGTGTTTCTACACATTGAAGGAGCTATATGTAACTTTCACATGTATTCTACATTCTCAAAGACAAGCTCACGGAGATGGGAGTGGATCCTTCCTGTGTTTCTTGGATCACAGATAACAGGAAGGCTGGGGAACTGTGTTTCTGGGACATTAATGAGCAGTACAGGGGCTCCACAAGGAACAGTCCTGGCTCCATTCCTGTTCACACTGTATACATCAAACTTCAAATACAGCACTGAGTCCTGCCACATCCAGAAATACTCAGATGACACTGCTATCATGGCATGTATCAGAAATGGACAAGAAGCCGAATACAGGGATCTGATAAGTGCCTTCAGTGACTGGAGTCACAAAAACTGCCTCCTACTCAACACCTCAAAGACAAAGGAAATGATCACATATTTCCGCAGATCCAAACCCCCTCTTATGCCAGTGAATACTTGTGGCGTGGACATTGAGGTGGTGACATCATATAAATATTTAGGTGTACACCTGGATAATAAGTTGGACTGGTCTAAAAACGTAGACTTCATCTACAAAAAAGGGGCAGAGCCGCCTCTTTTGCCTGAGAAGACTCCAATCAATAGACATCTGCAGTAAGATGCTGCAGATGTTTTATCAGTCTGTGGTGGCAAGTGTTCTGTTTTATGCTACAGTCTGCTGGGGAGGCAGTGTAAAACACAAGGATGCAAGGCGTCTGAACAAACTGGTGAAAAAAGCTGGCTCTGTGGTCAGAATCAAGCTGAACTCATTGGAGGATGAGGTGGAGAATGAATAAAGTGGAGGGTATGAATAATTTTGGACATGCCACTTTGTGTTCCAATTTTATATTGAAAAGCTGAGAAATATTTTTTTCCACATCGTCTTATCTTTTGGGAGACGTTCAAAATTTCTGGTCAAAAACAAAAAAAAAATGCTGGTTGAATAAAAGTAACTTTGAGTCCAAATTTGCCAGGGGTATGAATAATTTCAGGCTTGACTGTATGTACCTGTAGTGGCAAATAAAAGAGAAAGACTAAAGACAAAAATAGGCATTCATTTATTAAGGTCAGTAATTGAACAAAGAACTGAAAGGTATGTTTACAGGAACTTACTGGACGTCCTGTTTGACGCTCTTCAGCCTGTGGTAAGCCTCACTGAAGCCAAGATGGTACCGCTTCATTAGATAGGCAGTAACAATGGCGGCGCTGCGGCTCCGTCCAGCCTGGCTGACAAACACGGCGGCAGACAAATCCTTGTTCACATTTTCATTTCATTTAAATAAAGCATTACTCTGAACGATGATTATGAGGCTCTTTGAAAAAGGTTCAGAAAATGTCCTAAATTTTTTGAGTTTTGTGTAAAATTATGTCAATTTTGTCTTTTTTCTTCTGCTTTTTTTGTTGTTCCAAATCTGGATCTTTCCAAGAGGACCCCTCTTTTATGAAACGTCTCGCATGTTAGTTAAGTTACATTCCCAAGCGCAGAATAGATCACCTGCCCTTATCAAACATACTGGACTTTCAGCTCAAATGTGCCCAGGCTACAGACCCTTACCAATGAACAAGTGCGGCTCCGCCCCCATCCAGCGCCTTCTGAATGAAAATGAAGCAGTCATCCATGTGACTCAAGAGGTCAGAGGTTGTTTCATCCAGAACATTCACCCACTTATGGCAAAGGGCAGCAGGAAGCAAAAGTGCATGGTCCTGAGAATCCACAGACAGGACATGAGTGACAGCTTTGTTGGTCAGTCCCTGGCCATCGTTCAGGTCGGCTGCAGTGCCGATATACAGACCTGGATCCACCAGAAGCATGGCTGGAGAGGAGCAAGAGAAAACAAATGAAAGTACATTTTCAAAACCAATATTTTTCTGTTTCTGTAGAATTACATTTCAGATTTGCGAATCAAGATAGATCATTGGTTAATATCATGAGAATTAAAAAAGCAGGTTATACATGCCCTTTATACTCAGAGACCTAAAAATTACAAATCTGTGGTTAAGTCCAAATACAATACAAGAAAAGAGGTATAATACAGACTACTGGAAACTAAAAGTGACATTTATAAAGGATAAAAAGTTGTAGATACTGCAAAATTGATTCTGAAAGTCATTTATCGTACAGGCAAGACATTGAACTCATAAAGTGAGCAGCTGGATTTAATAAAAGACAGAAAAAGAAGACCAAAAGCAAAAACAAATGTAAATAAAAACGATACACGAAATAGACCAACTGTGACAAGATAAAATCAATGCTACTAAAGTAGAATTAAAGACTGATCAGCAATACGAAGATAAGGCAAGGAGAGCCTTTGTAAAACCCAGAGGGACACGGATATAGGAAGGAGAGAAAAATAAAAATAAAACTTTTTAACTTAGAAAAAAGGAAAGCTGAACTCTGCTTCTCTATTAAAACTTAATACCAGATTTCAGAAAATTTAACGGAAATGGCTTACATTGTTAAAACATTTCTATGAGGACCTAAACAGTGCTGATAAAAAGTCTTAACCCCCCTTGGATGTTTTACACCTTTATTGATCTCATAAATAAATCATGGTCTGTAAAGTTTGGCTTTTCTTGACCAGAACAAATTTCAAGGAAAAACTCTTTAAATGTCAAAGAGAAAACAGATTTCTTCAGAGTAATGTCACTTAAATAAAAATCTGTGATGTAAAATCTATTGTGTTTTACAGTATTATAATAGGCCAATATGCTCTACGATAAGTATTAGTAGATAGTATTATCTATCTATTTATTTATCTATATATGAAATAAGAACAAATGATACAAATAAACGGTAACTAGAAAAGCCCTCGAAGAGCACAGACCCTCGCAATTAGCCCTATCTCCCAATAGTGATGAACCTTTCAAAAAATTCCTGGATCCGTCCCCATGTGCCCCCCAACACGGCCTTCGCCGATTACTCCCTGAGAACACAAGAACACATGTTCTTGTGTTTCAAAATACATGGGCCAGACATGGCCATCGAACAGGCCAGGGGGATCTGGCACCGTATAGAGCACCTCCTCTTTTTGCATTCTTCATATGGGATGGAAATAAAGTAACGTTGGTTCAGCATGTCGATCAAAGGTTCATAGGTGTAAAGCAGAAAGCCTTCCACAATAAGGATGTGAGTCAGACTTAGTGTCAGACTTTGGGACGATCTGAGTGTCCAGGGTGTTATTGGCGCCTTGAGATTTCTCAAACTTCACCGGGTTATCCAACCATGCATAGATCGTACTCATCATGGCGTCCATGTCCAAAGCATTGATGACATCGTACTGCTTAAAGCCATCTTCACCAACTTCAATCTGATCTTGGGGGGAAACACAGTGAGGCAAAGCATTGGCTTCGCTACGTGTGCCAACAGATGCACCCATGGTCTCAATGGACGACTGGAAGTCATTTCAGAGGGTGAATATTCCTCTATTCCTCCCAGCATTGTGAGTATTCTTGCTACAATTCGCTGTCTTTCTCTCTGTTACGCTCCGACTTGTCTCCTCTACCAGGCGTGCGTCTTTAAAACTCTATAAACTCCAAAACTTTGAATAGAAACACACCCAAAAACTGCTGCTGGGATTGAAGTTACTCATGTCATGAAATATAAATATAAATATATATTTAGGCTAATGTTAGCTAGTTTCTAATGACCTGTGTAACATTATTGATATCATTGTTGATAAGACATTAGTTCCCTTAATATCATTACTGATGTCTTATCAATAATGTTACACTATCTCGTGCAGCAACATGTTGTTCATTTTGTTTGGATTAAATGTAAATCTTGTTTGAACGGATTAAACTTAACAACCCAAATATTAACGTCGCTGTTGTTAATGGTAGCAATAGCAATAGCTCGCAATCTGTTTTTAAACAAATGCTGATCAACCAGTAGGGCTAGGCAATTTATGGCAAATTAGATTAAATCGCAATATTGCCTGCTGCAATTTACAAATCACAACACCTGCAATATTTCTTAAACTTGAAATGTGTGAAAATACCAGTGTTGTACTTTGGTGCAGGAGATATTTTATGCACATCATGCAAACATTCAGGGTTTTTTTTTTTATAAATAATGCTGTTTTACTCACTGTAGGAATTGATATCAAATTTGCAACATGAGCCAAAAAAATCCCAATTAGCTATTTGTTTTAAATTGTTTTGCCTTAGTATATTCCATATAATATTGTGAAGGTTGTAATATAGAATTTTATTGCTTGCATTTATTGAAAAATATATATAAGATGAGGGACCTAAAAATAATCACATATCAAACTGCAATTGCAATATTGGGGAAATAAATTGCAATGAGTTTATTTTCACAAATCATTCAGCCCTGTCAACCAGGGTCCTATTTCTACAGTCCTGGATCTGCGGTCCTAAAACTGCTGCCTGCGAACCTGCAGATACCCCCTTCTCCAGGCTGTCCTGTTAATGAATCCTGGATGGAGCGCATCTTTTATAAAATGTTAAAAACCAAAGAAACATGAAAAGTGTGGCGTTTTGTCATCAAGTTTACAACGCTGTGGTGGTGGATGGTTGTTGGAAAGAGTGAGTAATATTTTCAATGTGATCAATGTGTGTTCATTTCTATGTGATTAATTCAGGGCTGTCACTAGAATTTAAAGAAGGGGGGGGGCCCAAGGTTTCCTGGTAATGCTTGGCATATAGCAGCATACCATTTTTTTTAATCCACACCTTAAAATGCTTCATTCATTAATTAATTGATTTAAAGAGCATTTATCAGGACCTATCATCTGGCTCACTCTCTTCTCCTGAGAAGACTGTCCTTCCTGAGCCTTGAGGAGGTCTTCCTTTTTTCTAATAACAGCCTGAGTGAGTTTTTGAGATGGTATTTAAAGGTCTATATGCTGGAGTGAGCTCATGGAAAAGATGTTGGAAAACAGATCCATTAATGACTTTAGTAAAATATAAATATGTGTATAATATCTAAAAATATATAGTTTATAAGTCCTCTCTGTCTTCTTTCATGGTTCCAAATCAAAGTTATTTCTGCTGACCACTGATATTTCTCTGTGTCTGAAGACAGTCTAGACCAGGGGAACTCAACCTGATTCTACCAAAGAGCCATACTGTGTTAAAGTACTTTTATTTAGCAAGAGCCACATTCCAAGACCAGGGATGTAAGAAGACCCATAGATCAGCTGATCCATAGCTGAAATGAAACAGTGAAATGTTGGATTATTCTGTAATTAAATAGGATACAATAGACCACATAGAAATGTCTATAGTGTTAGAGGATATATTTTTATTCATGCAACTTCTACCTGGTCCAACGACGTGTTACAATATTAGTTTGAGCTCTGAGATGCTTTTCAAACAGCTGATGAATGATGGTTGGTTATTTGGGAATTTATATCTCACAGTGGGGCCTTTACTTAAGTTCTGTGGCTTTATTAACATAAAAGAGATACTTTCTAATTTTTTTTTCCACTTATCATTAATTCTTTAGTTAAAGAGGGAGTGTCTCATATTGGTCTTTGCCCTGGGCCTCAAAATGACTAAAACCAGCCCTGCCTCACACCTGCAGCTCTCTTAGACACATGGCCTCATTCAGCTTTGGTTTCCTGTTTCTGCTCTTTTGACAGAATTTATTATTAACATAAGAGATTGAATAAAACACTCCCGTTTTGACACATTTCACTAGACACTACATCATCTCAACATGTGATCCAGGTGTGTGAGGCTCGCTGATGATGATAATCATAAAATCTGAGTGTGGGAGAGCATGGACAGGAAGTGACTGAAGAAAGTTGTTAAAGCGAGGACAGAAGAAGCTTCAGTTTGAACAGCAGACAGCACACCTGAATGAATGATCTTACTAAAGAGACACAACGCCAGAAGACTTCCTCTACTCCCTCTGTCGCCCGACAATAATAGTATACAGATTAAAAGGAAATTCATTCATTTCATTTAGACTTGACACTTAAGAGCCACAAGAGTCTGGAGAGCCATGGGCTGAGTATCTCTGCTCTATAAGCAGAGAGTAACATAACGGTGCGTTCCTTCATTCATTCCGTCACTGTTTTTACTGTAATTAGTGTTAGGGGGGCTGAGGAATATTTTGGGGCAGTGGTTTGCGGGGGGGGGTCCGCCTCTCCTCGTAGCCCAATTATTGAAAAACGCGCCCTCTTGGGAGCCAAAACACATGTTAAAGTGCCCTCGAGAGAGCCAAAACGCGTGCTAGTGCCCTCCTGGTTGGCAAAACACACTAAACTGCCCCCTTGGCTGGTTAAAACATGATAAACTGCCCACCTGGGTGGCAAAAAGGTGTGTTTAAGTACCCTCCTCATTGGCAAAACACACTAAACTGCCCTCTTGGGTGAAGAAAACACACTTAACTCCAGAAGACCATTAGGACCAAGAAATACTATGAAACATTACTGTTGCAGTGACTTTTATGTTGGGCCCTTTTTTTTTTATCTATATTGAGCCAGAACCATATCTCACAGAACCAGTTTGGATTATCTGGTGCTAATATGATGCTAAAATGCTCTAGAATACAGGAAATGGCATCTACTTCATTGAAAATGTTCTGGGGGAAGACCCCCAGACCCCCTAGGGATTTATTTATTTATTTCTGTGTGTTCTTCACAGTCCAGCGTTGAATCTACTCTGTTCTTGTGGATGCTGATCCTAACTACAAACTAACTTGATTAGTCTTGTCTAGTTAGTCTGTTTTAAGGCTATATAATGCGCCATGTGTATAACATATAAACATGTCTAAAGTGTCCCCGAAAACACGCCAAACTTATTCCCCTCTTCAGAGGTGAGAACGCGATCTATGAGCCCTTTTTTTCTTTTCGCCCCTGTCCATGAAAAAGTCTGTGCACACCACTGCTTTGGGGTGGTTTCAGCCCCCCAGAAACGGCCTAACGACGTCCCTGTGTTCAACTAAAGATTTAAAATAATGAAACGAGAGTAAATGAGTCTGAGGATTAACAGTAAACTCACCGCCGTTTGGGCTGAGACCTTCTCTCTCTGAAACTCCTTAGTTCAGCTGGTTCCAGTGGAGATGAGGTCGGTTAAAGACTCTGTAGTTCTGCTGGTTCCAGTGGAGATGAGGTCGGTTAAAGACTCTGTAGTTCTGCTGGTTCCAGTGGAGATGAGGTCGGTTAAAGACTCTGTAGTTCTGCTGGTGACAGTGGAGATGAGGTCGGTTAAAGACTCTGTAGTTCTGCTGGTTCCAGTGGAGATGAGGTCGGTTAAAGACTCTGTAGTTCTGCTGGTTCCAGTGGAGATGAGGTCGGTTAAAGACTCTGTAGTTCTGCTGGTTCCAGTGGAGATGAGGTCGGTTAAAGACTCTGTAGTTCTGCTGGTGACAGTGGAGATGGGGTTAAGAACCGACAGCCTCTAAAACGAAACGTCCGACATGAGTAGTAATGATGACTCTTCTTCTACGACCTAATTATTGGTTCACAAACCACTGAAAGAGCTTTACGTCGCCACCTACTGTAAAGGAGTGTAATATACAGTGGCGGCTGGTCAATAGGGGGCGCTAAAATTTGCTTTAAAATTTGCTAGAATAAATATTCAGTTAGCACTTTTACATTATATGGTCATGTAGTGAGTTGATTTGTTTAAAATGTAAGTTGACTGTTACAAGAGTTAGTTACTTGTGGCTGCTGCTGATCCTTACTATAGCCATATAGTTAGGATATGGCTATATCCTTACATTAATGCTATAATGTTATAAATAACATTATATTATTATATATTATATATTATATTTGTTCACCAACCAAACAAATGCAGATGTAAAAAAGTCATATTAATATGACTTAATTGACACTGTCTTTTGATGTACCTTACATACATATCAAATTGGGATTTTGTTGTAGCCCCCCTGAAGAAAAATGCACCAGCCGCCAATAGGCCTAAATCATGTCTTTCACATTGGTCAGTCCAATAATTTTTAAAAAAACAAAAAACTTGCCAAGTCCTTTCCTTTCCACTTCTTCCTCCCTCGATGAAAACCGTCACAGATTAAAGGCGTAGTCATCGAGGACTCTGACTGCTCTTACTGCTAAACTGATGTTGTGAGTTTATGTGTAAAAACCACAATTTACTAACCTGACAGGCCGAATGGATTTGTTTCACACATTCATCTGGTAGACCTCTTATGTTTGCATTTGAAAAAAAAACTCAGAGGGTGATTGGATGAACTGTCAGCTCGTGAGGTAGCCGCTACCGAGGAGTAAACTTTTCAAAAGTGTATAACATCTTTAGCTTGTGTCATTTCTTACTGGAATGTCTGTGGATGAATGTTTGTGATGGAGGAAGGTTTGGCTCTCACCCAATAAATATTTGATCACCAATAAAGTCACTAAACTGTGTGATTTCATTCACGGTTAAATAGATCAACATTTTGTACTGTAATGGAAGAAAGTATTGTTTGGACTCATGGAAAACGATAAAAACAACGGAGTATTCTTGATAAATCATCTTTAATTCCATATCCATAGGTGTAAATTTTCAGGCAAAAGACCAAATTTAAATACATTTTTAAATGAGTTCAAACAAAATTTGAATTCCATCAAACACTCTGAAAAACAAAAGCAATTAAAACAGTTTCAGCTTATAATGTTTGACTGAATTAGAATTGCTCTGCTGCTATGAGGTCTGCAGATTTCCTCCAGAATAGAAATGTAAATTTAACCTTGAAAATCATTGTTATGTTACAAAGATCCAAAAACGTAGAGAGTAGAAATAAGTAGATAAAAAGTCAGGATTTAATTTGTGTTTTCATTTCAAATTTTCATTTTGCATCCCAAGATTATGACTGAAACTTAGGATTTTGACTTTTAATTTCATATTTTGACATTTCAAATTCATAACTTTGACCTTTATTCTTGTATAGTGAGGATTCACAATTTTTCCTTTTAAATAAAATCTTGACTTTGTAAACTCCCAACTTTGATCCAATGTTTTCACTTTTTAAACTCCTGATCAAGAATTTTATCTAATATTTTGACATTTTAGAGTCACAATTTTGAATTTTATCTTCTAATTTGACTGTTTATTATCTTTATTTTGCATTTTATCTCATATCTTGACCATTAAACTCATGATTTTAACTCTCTATTTCATATTTTTGCCTTTTTAAACCTTATTTTGACTTTTAATTTTGTATTTAGACCTTTAGGATTAATAAAGTTGACTTTTTATCTCAGATTTTTACAGTGGCTGAGAGGTGTCATACGAATGCAAATTCAAAACGCTTTGCAAAAAGAAAAAACACGACATTTGAGAAAAACACAAAAACAAAAGTTCACAACACAAATACAAAAACTTGCTGCAGTGCATGAATATACACACTCAGGGCCGCACATGGATACATAAACTTGGCACAGCGCAGAGGCAAACAGATTCCACAACAGCACAAAAATATCATCAGATCTCCCAATGGCAACATCACAACTGATCCTAGACAAATCAACAACATCTTTCAGACATTTTATTCCGACTTATATCGGTTTGATAGAAACTGATGTGGCAGGTTTCTTGAACAGCTGAATCTACCACAACTTGAGCCAATAAAATCTCCCCATCTAGATGCTCCTATTTCTTTGGAAGAACTAAAAGAAGCTGCACTTTCAATGCAAAAATAAATCACCTGGTCTAGATGGGATACCCCCTGAACTTTATCTAACTTTCTGGGTCATTCTGGGTCCATAACTTTGGGATGTGGTAACTACTTCAGTTGAAAAGGGGCAGCTTCTCAGAAGATGTGAACATAGCTCTGATTTCTTTACTCCTTAAGAAAGACAAAGACGTTGTACTAGTTATAGACCACTGAGCTTACTAAATGCAGATCTCAAGATGTTTGCAAAGGTTCTTGCCTGGCGTATTCAGGATCATATGCCAGCACTTGTTAGTTGTGATCAGACTGGGTTCATTAAATCAAGGCTAGCTGCTGATAATGTCAGGCGTTTCCTTCGTGTTATAGATTCAGCAGTGGATAAAAGCGCTCCTGCAGCAGTCCTGTCCTTGGATGGGACTGCTGTAGACTTGAATGGCCTTTTTTATGGTCTGTTATGGAGAAAATGTGTTTTGGCTTCATTCATATGGTTAAAGTCTTATATTCTAACCCTTCAGCTGCTCACTGGTCAATGACCATCCTCATCCCTGTGACCAGATCCTCTCGCCAGGGTTGCCCTCTGAGCCCGTCTCTTTTGGCACTGTCTCTTGAGCCCCTTGTTCAAATGATTAAACTCCCTGTTTACACTGACCAACAGGTGGCGCTATACACTGATGATATCTTGGTCTTCCTGGAGAACAATCAATACCAGGTCTACTATCTGTATGAGTTCGGCCAGCTCTCCAACTTTAAGATCAACTGGTGTAAATCAGCCCTTCCTCCATTAACTGAATCAGCTAAAAAGCTGCAGTATCCAGCCGACAATAGGGATACTGTTCAGCACTTTAAATATCTGGGAGTAGATATCTTCCCATCTCTGACTCGTATTGTGTCTCACAATTATTCAGAGGTTATGAATAAAGTAAAACCAGATCCTGATAGATGGAATAACCTCCCCAGTTCTCTTCAAGCGTGCATTTCTATAGTCAAAATGGATAAATTTTATCAGCACCATGATTCCACTCCCTCCGTCTGTTAAATACTGGAATAAACCCACTCCTGTATTACACAGTTTAGTTGGAATGCTAAACGACCCCTCCTAAAATGATCCACCTTGCAGAGGGAGAGGGGGGATGGCAGGCTGTCACCAACTAATTTCAAATGTTATTTCTGGTCCTTTGTTCTGTACCACTCTCAGTGTGGGGTAACCCAAATATATCTGTCTCCTGGCACAGTTTAGAGGAGATTATTGTACAGCCATGGAGTCCACCAGATGTTCTCTTTTCAAATATATCACACAAACAATGTCAGCTTCGATTTGGCCCCATTATCTCTCATCTCATTCAAACCTGGCGTTTGGCTTACCATTATTGAACAACCAACACCTGTTGATTGTAGGAAGGCCCATCTCACCCTCTCATTGGAATAATTGTAATATTAAGCATTGAGGTGATATATATGATGACATGGGTCTGCGTTCTTTTAGAGACATTAGAGGGGCGTTCAACCTGCCGGGTTCATCTTTTTTCTTCTACTTACAGATAAGATCAACTCTCAAGGTGTATGGTGTTCCACGGCAGCAATCTTTACCAACTCACCCCCTTTATAAACTATTCACCACACTAGGTAAATCCAAGGGTCTGTATACATTTTTTCTTAAGGGTTTATGAAAACCTACCTATGGATAGTGTATGGAGGCGTGACTGTTCAGATTTAAGTCAGGATTTTGACTGGAAGTGGATATGGGCAAATATAAAAGAGGCCTCCCACAACCCTAATCACCAACAGATTCATTTTAACTTTGTTCACGGAACATAATTGACACCACATAAACTTTTTTGTATGAAGATGATAAATGATCCCTTGTGTACCTTTTGCACTCTGAAGTCCACTGGAACTTTCCTTCATATGATGTGGGACTGTCCACCAGTGTCACACTTCTGGTCTAAAGTAGCTGCCTCACTCTCTAATTTGTTTTCAGTATCTGTCCTGGTGACTGTGTCTGTGTTGATTCTGAATGATCTGTCAAAACTCAGTGTCACACTGCAAATTTGAAACTGCAAATTTAACACCCTCAGAGTTGAAACTAACACTTCGCCAGGGTTTATATGGGAACCACTGATAGTGTTAAATTAACACTTTGTAAAGTGTTAAAATTTTAACAATAGCAAAGTGTTAACTAACAACTCTTATAGTGTAAAATATTAACACTACCATAGCAAATCATCAGTGTTGATTAAACCCCATGGTATTACATTTAACACTTTCCCAGAGTTTACATCAGTTCCATGAAGTGTTAATTTAATATCTCTCATAGAGATAATTTTGAACACTCAGTGTTTTTCTTTTTTTTTTCCACAGTGCAAATTAATTCATGTAAGTTATAATTACCAGATCCCATCCAACTTCTCAAGCAATGTGAGGCATGTTATGGCAGGTGCAGAGCAATAAGACAGACACAGAACTTATGTTTGCTCTGAGTTTGACATTTGTTCAGCCGCCCTCAATCAATAATCTCTCACCACAGTCAGGATATGACCAACTGAACAGACTGCTACACTCATGGTGCAGAAGTGTCTAACATAAAAAAACAACAATACTTCACAAGAAACATGAGCAAAGGAATTCCAACAGTTATAGCTGTACAACAGGCAACATCTAAACATAACTGAATACATCTAAAACTTCTAAAATACATCTAAACACTCTGCACCAAGGCATGATGGGAAAACTCTGCCCCCCAGATTTGAAATAACAATGGGCAGGGCTTAAATCAATGAACTCTCTTCAGAGTTAAATTAACACTGCACAGATCAACACTGTCAAAAAACTCCAACACTGAAGGCCATTTACCTCTGAATGGAGTTACAACTACACTTTGAGTGTTAAAATCAACTGAAATCTTTAACACTGAGAATTCAACACCCCAGTTTTTGCTGTGCTACTAGCTGAACTGACAGCTGCTAAAAAAAATGATTGCTGTTAGGTGGAAACCACCCCATTACCTCATTATCTATCTGGAGTTATCTACAGCTCCTAGGAATGGATCTGGAGAGACTATTCTACATAGCTGCTGCTCTGCAGCCAACTCTTTGAAAGACAGAAAGACATTTTAAAGTGAATTCTTTTTAACTGATCTGTTTTGAACAACTTTACTATTCTGTTACCCCACAAGGTCCATGGCATTAATGTGGATACACAGATACTCGTACATCTTTGCTAAAGACTTTGTGTTGGGAAGGTCTGATCTGTGTACAATACATGCTATAACCTGGTATGCAGACAGAAGTTGTCATATGTCATTTCTACATTGCTACTTATCAATCATTAACACATATGGAACAGGTGTTTTTTGTTTTTTGTTTTGTTTTTCTGTCTGTGTGTGTGGGGGGGTGTTTCTTTATATGCTTTAATTTCCCTGTATGTTTATTACTGAGTATTATTAACGTTAAAATATTGTCTGTTAAAACTAACAAAGATTTGATCACAAAAAGTGTTGAAAAGGGTTTAAAAATAAGCACAAATGGCGCGCCGGTAGTTGAGTGGTTAAGGCGCATGCCATATACGCAGGCGACCCAGGTTCAAATCCGGCCCGTGGCACTATTTCCTGCATGTCTCTCCCCTGTTTCCGACTCTATCCACTGTCCTATCAAATAAAGGCAAAAAGGCCAAAAATAAATCTTTAAAAAAAAAAATAAGCACAAATACATGTTCCCAAAATCAGAACCAAATAAAAGCTTGACACACCTTTAAGCTCTGGTTGATTGATATCATCAATAAATCTGCCAATATTATGCCAATAATATTGCGCATCCTTACTTAAAAGCAAGAACATGCCAGTGTTGAAGTCTTTGAGTCTGGGCATGGACAAGACTATCTCTGAAGCCTCATGGGGGCGCCAGAGAGAATGAAACAAACCTCCAAAAATCATTTGTTCAAGTTGTTAAAAATTCAAACCATTTCTTCTTTATGTATCAAGAAAATACTGAGTATCCTAAATAATGATTTGGATTTATCTCAGTTATTTTATTGTTTTGCTGCTGACTGCCACATTTCATTCAACAATTTCTCTCAGTAGTTTGGTGCAAAACTGGAGGTAAATTCTGAAGGTTTGTCCCCAAAAAGAGGACAAAAATGATAAATGAGCAGTGAAAGCCAACCAAAACAAAGAGCTTAGTCTCTGAAGCTAAGACTACCTTGTTTTTGTTAATAATTACTGGTCAGCACAATTCAGTGCTCAAGAGTCAAGATTAATTTTGTGTCATTTCACTTATTTTATCTGCGTACATAAAAAGCAGTGGCAAAAATGAGTATGTTCATATCTTAATCTATAGTAAAAATTGGTTTTGGCCACTTTTATGAATAACTCAGTGTGAAGGTTGCTGCTGAATCATCACAAACATGAACCAAATCCCAGCGGTTACAAGATCTATCAATGTGAGGAGGACTGAACAGGACTGTGCAGACTGACGAAAAATTTGTCCTAATAAGTACAGGAGTAGGATTGTGTGGCACAATAGGAACACTTAATGTGACTCAGATTTGTTGCTCTTATTATAATTTATTGAAAAAATGAACCGACCCAGTTGAAAAAAAAGGCTGTGTCAGCTGTTTGTCCATCCTGCAGAGACTCTTTAGAAATGCTTCTCACAGATCAGTCATCACTGCGACGTCTGCCGTGCTCTGCCCTTCATCACAAACTCTCACTGATCAGCGCTGACAGCAGCTGGATGTGTCACATCCTTTAGTACAGAGAGGAAGCAGCAGTAACTTTATGTCTCTGTGACCATTAACTGCAATGTTGCTCCTTTTTTTCTTGTGGTGCTTTGGTTTGGATTGGTGCTATTGGCTCACTGACATCGTTGTAACTGTGAGTCATGTTTAGAAATCAGTTTGAGCCTTTATCATGTATGCTAGTCTGTAGGATCACTCACTAGACCCCTCACTCACCAGCAGGGTCCTCAAATTAGCCTTTTTTAATCATTTCAGTTCTTGGTTCAACTCCTCAACTTGATTTAAATGTCCCCAAAATCCCATAATTACCTGATTATGTCAAACACTGCGCTCACAAAACTTATATCTTCACACGTGTATACGTCTTATTTTTAGTTAAATATATTTATTACACTTCAGGCACGAGCACACATAGACGTCAAAGGGGGCTTGAGCACCTGCCCTTTTTCTTCCAGGAGAGAAAGTGCCCTTTTTTTTTTTAAATAAATGAATCCTACTCTTTCTGCCTATACTGTATGTTCCTGTTTGCACACAGCTTTCCTGTCAAAGACACATAGATGTAGAAAAACTCAGGTCAGGAGATGTACCCCCCTCCCTTCTCCTGCAGCTTCGGTGAACACACACACACACACACACAGCAGCAGTTTCTGCTGTTTCTGCTTTTGTGTGGCGGTGAGTGAACAACAAGGACTCAAGTTTACAAAAGACAAGACCAAGTAGCCTGTAGTTAACCTATGTCTAGCTATCGCACACATATGAGCCACTGGAATAAGTTAGCTTTAGCTAAGGCTCTTTCTCATGGCCATACAGGCTAATGTACTGTACACAAGAGGAGAGACTACAGTATTCATACAGTTACTGTAGCCTAGCTAAAAATCCGTCATCAATATCGCCGCATTGATATGCACATTAGCGCATTTTGATTAAATAGCGCTGATCTGGACATATTTGACGAGGCCCTGCAGGTTAATAGGATAAAAAAAATGAACTAAAACAGATCACCGTCAAACTTCCCCGGTTAATTCAAGACAGTATTTTACCTGAAATGTTTAAATAAGGAGAGGAGCTTGAAAATCTACAGATGCAAACAGACAGAGGGCTGTCAAAATAAACACCATCTATGTGTATTTTTGGAAGTTTTCTTTCTTTTACAGTGAAAGAAGACATGGATGCAAAATAGACCAAAATCTCTAAATGACCAGAACATGAAAACACAATGTTTTAACCCATAGAGTCCTGTCTGAAGGTAGGTTCCTGCCTAAAACTATTCATTCTACTAGGTATTTGATATTTGATAGCAGACAGACAGACAACCTCCTCCAGATGTTAAAGATGCACTAAAACTAAGATCATGTCACCATCAGTTAGTGTGTGCTTGTTTGGAAAGGGCATAATAATGATAATAATAATAATAATTATTATAATAATAATGGATCCTTAGTATAAGGACATTCTGTATTCTGTTGCTTGGCTATAGATGCTCAGATCATTTACATTTGAACCATGTCTGCAGCATGATGCCATTTTGTCAATCATTTTTTTGCAGTGATTTTCAGTATTTCTGCTGTTTTCTCCAATAAAATAAACAAAGTGAGCAGTAGAGGAGTGCAGATGCTCCAAGCCTTATTGTTGCAACTAATCATCAGTTTAACAGCAGTGTGGAGGGTAGGTTGGTTTGCTTATCTATGCAGAGAAAGGTCTTTTCAGTTTAGTGTGAAGATAATGCTTATTTTGAAGTATTTTTAAATTCAGTTACACCAAAATAATTCAAAGAATTTATTATCTTGTGCAAAAATAAACTAATTATTGGTGCTTATTTTATTTTATTTTCTGAAAACTCTTCCTTCACCATGCCCCTCTCCCTGGTAGCTACAGTCAGCTATTCTAAATATTGACATGACCATGGTGTCATTATTTTGTTCCTGCTTCCTCTTGTGATAAACCCAGTGAAACTAAAGTGGACAATGTCTTCATGTGATCGATTTATTTTGTAGAAATATGTTGAGTATTCGTCATCTTAATGTGAGGGTATAAAAATAAATTGGTGATTGGTTAAGCCAGGGATGGGCTACTTTGAATATTTTTATGAAGAAAAGTGCCCTTTTTCTCACTTGAGCCCCTGCCCCTTAAAATGTCTGTGCACATCCCTGGGTGGAACTATTCAAAATGATCAGGGATCATGACGCCGCCCCCCTCAGCATGGCGCCCTAGGCAACCCCCTATATCACCTATGCCCAGAAACGGCCCTGCTAAGGAGCCTGCAGACCGGCATCAACCGTCACTTAACTGCCATAAATAGAAGACAGACCCCAGGTTTAAGACCAGTAACATAAGAAGCTCCTATCTTCTATACCCGACGTATGTCTGTTTCAAAAAGAACAACAAGAAGAACGGAAAGAAAGAAGAAAAACAAAAAAAAGAACATGTACATTTGAGTTCACCAAAACAAAAATATCCAGTGGACAAATTATATCCAAACTATTTTACCACCTGGTTCTGAGAGGTGAGTGTTGCAAAAAAACTCACGTCCCTCCTTCCCAACTGCTATAAACTATTATCAGAAGATTCAAATAACACAAACAAGAGAAAAGAAGCCATCATTTCTTTGTAGTGCCAATAAATGATAAACTGGCATGATAATATCTGATAAATATTGACGTGTCTGCCGTGACCTCGTAGTGCAGAAGGAGGAATTATTCTGTTTATTCATACAGCTGTGCACCGGACAGTTCAGGCCTCCTTGTCATCCAGTAATCCCTGATAACTGGACACCTCGATGGGCATTAACCCTAATCACAGACACAGAAAGGTTTACTGCAGCTGCATACTCTCTGACTAATGAAGGAATATAACAGGAAGAAATAACTTAAATCAATGAGTGTTTCATTTAGCTGTCACATCTTTAACCTGACAGCCAGTCTTCTTCCCTCTTACTGAGGCATTGACATTTAATAGAGAGGCAGAGAAAAATCTTTGTTTATCCTTAAAGGCTTCAGAGTACGGTCTCAGCCTTATGAAAAGGCAAAATAGGTGTGGTAAATCAAACTACGGCAAGAGTGAATAAATCACTAAATGGGAAAACACTAGAAGGGATGACAAACTGCTGCCTGAAACCCCCCCTGAAATAGCTGACTGTAGCTACCAGGGAGAGGGGCATGGTGAAGGAAGAGTTTTCAGAAAATAAAATAAAATAAGCACCAATAATTAGTTTATTTTTGCACAAGATAATAAATTCTTTGAATTATTTTGGTGTAACTGAATTTAAAAATACTTCAAAATAAGCATTATCTTCACACTAAACTGAAAAGACCTTTCTCTGCATAGATAAGCAAACCAACCTACCCTCCACACTGCTGTTAAACTGATGATTAGTTGCAACAATAAGGCTTGGAGCATCTGCACTCCTCTACTGCTCACTTTGTTTATTTTATTGGAGAAAACAGCAGAAATACTGAAAATCACTGCAAAAAAATGATTGACAAAATGGCATCATGCTGCAGACATGGTTCAAATGTAAATGATCTGAGCGTCTATAGCCAAGCAACAGAATACAGAATGTCCTTATACTAAGGATCCATTATTATTATAATAATTATTATTATTATTATCATTATTATGCCCTTTCCAAACAAGCACACACTAACTGATGGTGACATGATCTTAGTTTTAGTGCATCTTTAACATCTGGAGGAGGTTGTCTGTCTGTCTGCTATCAAATATCAAATACCTAGTAGAATGAATAGTTTTAGACGAGGAACCTACCTTCAGACAGGACTCTATGGGTTAAAACATTGTGTTTTCATGTTCTGGTCATTTAGAGATTTTGGTCTATTTTGCATCCATGTCTTCTTTCACTGTAAAAGAAAGAAAACTTCCAAAAATACACATAGATGGTGTTTATTTTGACAGCCCTCTGTCTGTTTGCATCTGTAGATTTTCAAGCTCCTCTCCTTATTTAAACATTTCAGGTAAAATACTGTCTTGAATTAACCGGGGAAGTTTGACGGTGATCTGTTTTAGTTCATTTTTTTTATCCTATTAACCTGCAGGGCCTCGTCAAATATGTCCAGATCAGCGCTATTTAATCAAAATGCGCTAATGTGCATATCAATGCGGCGATATTGATGACGGATTTTTAGCTAGGCTACAGTAACTGTATGAATACTGTAGTCTCTCCTCTTGTGTACAGTACATTAGCCTGTATGGCCATGAGAAAGAGCCTTAGCTAAAGCTAACTTATTCCAGTGGCTCATATGTGTGCGATAGCTAGACATAGGTTAACTACAGGCTACTTGGTCTTGTCTTTTGTAAACTTGAGTCCTTGTTGTTCACTCACCGCCACACAAAAGCAGAAACAGCAGAAACTGCTGCTGTGTGTGTGTGTGTGTGTGTGTGTTCACCGAAGCTGCAGGAGAAGGGAGGGGGGTACATCTCCTGACCTGAGTTTTTCTACATCTATGTGTCTTTGACAGGAAAGCTGTGTGCAAACAGGAACATACAGTATAGGCAGAAAGAGTAGGATTCATTTATTTAAAAAAAAAAAAGGGCACTTTCTCTCCTGGAAGAAAAAGGGCAGGTGCTCAAGCCCCCTTTGACGTCTATGCGTGCAGGTGCCTGGTTCCACCAATGTAACAGATCATCTACTCCTGCCCTCCTCTAACCTCTGCGCCCCTCATTCGTGAAACAGTCCAGGCTCAACTCGCAGCTCTCTGTCTCTCTCTCCATGTGCCCCCAGCACACACACACTGGGAACCCAGCAAGACGTTTAGAGAAAAAAGTTTTCTTTTTCCTCTTTCACACAGCGCTGAACAGGCAGGATGTAGAGATAGAGTTCTGCTTCGGACAGCTAACACCCTATCAGCCCATTCCCCCTGATTTCCTGATCAGTAACACGTGATCAGTAACACGTGTCAGGGGCGCAACTACCTACTTTCTGAGGGGTATGCAGATACATCATAGCCCCCCCCCCCCGACTTAGAGCCACGAGAAGCTTTTCAAAGAGCTGATGAATCATGGGTGTCTGTTTGGGTATTTATATTTCGTATTTGGACATTTACTGTAGTTCTGTGACTCTGTTAACTTAAAGGGATGCTTTCTATTTTTTTCCTCTAATTTTTGATACTTTTAGCTAAAGGGGGAGGGTCCCCATGTTTTTTCTTTGCCCTGGGCCTCCAAATGGCTAAAACCAGCCCTGCCTCATACCAGCAGCTCCCCCACAAATCGTTCAGTCCTGCCAGTTTGTTGCTTTCATTTTTCTGTTTCTGCCCTTTTGACAGTATTTATCATTGGTACGTTCAAGATCAAATAAAACACCCACATTTGGACAAGTTTATTGATATGATGTGTTGCAGTCTTTAAACTACTGCTGACAGTTTTCACCTTTATAGAGGATTTCAGGAGGATTAATTTTTTAAAGTAAGCCTTATGAGAGCCACGATTCAAATGAAAGCACCCATGTGCTCGAGGGAACGTGCACTGGAGCGTCTATAGTCTGTGTGGGGGTCGAGAGGAGGGGAGGTGAAGGAGCGGAGGGGTGCCTAATCAGTGACGTGCCTCTGTTATTGATCATATCGTTTACACGTGCACAATCAGCTGTTAAATACAGAAAATGCAGACTCCAAGTAATTTTACCCCCATCGCTTTGGCACCCCTATGCACCGTATATAGTAGTGCATGCCCACTTTTTGCGCCACAGCAGTGTGTCATCCCTCCCTCTCTCCCACCTGCACCCGCAACATGCGCGTCCAATTCCTCCTTAAGTCTGACCATCCATGTAAACGGAATGACAGAAGCTGTGTTCAGGTTAAGAAATTATAACACTGCATTCACTTAAGCACTGCCTTTGACAAATAAGGTTTTTTTTTTTTTTTACTGTTCTAGTCAAAGTTTTCTCACTGAATGATGCATGAAAGAAAACTCTCACATCATTGTCAGCCGTAACGCTCCAAAAACATCAGCTACAGCTGACAGCCTGGACTAATTTAACCCTGGTTATATAATAAGAGTAATGTCAGGGCCATATTAACAGACTTTATGTACACATCCTTTGCTCTCTAAGCCATAGGTGGAATTATTTTCCTGATCATTGTTTGCGAGTGCCAAACAGTGCAGCGTACTTCAGTCAGCTCCTACAGAGAGTTTGTTTTCACTCTGTTTGCCCCTTTCTGTCCTTGTCTGTAAATTGAACGCTTTATGAAAAGAGGCCAATTTTTATAGATAAAAGGGATTTCCCCTCAAATAACAGTGATGGCTCAGTATCTCTGTGCCAGTCTCTTCCTGTGTGTCATGACGCTCATCAGAGCAGTGGAGACGCTCATACTGTATGTCTGCAGCACTATGAGGAGCATCAAAGCTTCTGTGCGCATTTAAGGTATTACACTGTGCCTTGTTTACGAACTTCAACAGTTTTAGTGCAAGCAAAAATCAAATTCAGACCTGGCAACTCCCAACTCAGCTCTCTAACTTTGTTCTTCAGAGCTAACAGGATCATTCTCGTTAAAAACTGCTGCAGGTGCCCTTGAAATATGTCTGTAATTACACCGCGTTCCACATTATTATGCAAACGTTTTTCTCTGATGTTCTAAATATCAATGCAAATGACAGTCATAATACTTTTCAAGTCATCAGCAGTTAGAGTATAATTCAGATGTTTTTGAACAAACTTCATAATGATAACTACTATTTTTTTTTTTTCTTAAATAAAAACCTCAAAATGCACTTTTCCACATGTTCCACATTATTAAGCAGGCCACAGGTTTCAGCAATATGTGAAAGAAAAAGGATCTCTGCTGCTGAAAAGTGTCAAATAGTGTAATGCCTTGGACAAGGAATGAAAACATTCAATATTTCAGGAAAAAATTAAGCATGATCATCGTACTGTAAAGAAATTAGTGTCTGATTCAGAGCACAGACAGGTTCATGCAGATAAAGGTATAATGAGGAAGGTTTCTGACAGACAAATTCATCAGATTCAGAGAGCAGATGCTAAAATGTCATTACAGAGCAGCAAACAGGTATTTGAAGCTGCTGGTGCCTCTGGAGTCCCACCAACCTCAAGGTGTAGGATCCTCCAGAGGTTTACAGTCGTGTATAAACCTACTATTCAGCCCCCCCTAACCAATGCTCACAAGCAGAAACGGTTGCAGTGGGCCCAGAAATACATGAAGACTCATTTTCAAACAGTCTTGTTGACTGATGAGTGCTGTGCAACCCTGGATGGTCCAGATGGAGGAGTAGTGGATGGTTGGTGGATGGCCACCATGTCCCAATGAGGCCAGGACATCAACAAGGAGGGGGCGGAGTCATGTTTGGGACAGAATCATGAGGAGAGAGCTGATAGGCCCCTTTAGGGTCCCTGACGGTGTGAAAATGACCTCGGCAAAGTATATAGAGTTTCTGACTGACCACTTTCTTCCATGGTAAAAAAAAAGAAGAGCAGTACCTTCTGTAGCAAAATTTTCTTCAAGCATGACAATGCACCATCTCATGCTGCAGAGAATCCCTCTGTGTCATTGGCTGCTATGGGCATAAAAGGAGAGAAACTCATGGTGTGGCCCCCATCCTCCCCTGACCTTTAACCCTAATGAGAACCTCAAGCTAAAGATCTATGAGGGTGGGAGGCAGTTCACATCAAAACAGCAGCTCTGGGAGGATATTCTGACATCCTGCAAGGAAATTCGAGCAGAAACTCTCCAAAAACTCACAAGTTCAATGGATGCAAGAATAGTGAAGGTGATATCAGAGAAGGGCTCCTATGTTAACATGAACTTGGCCTGTTAAGATGTTTTTGATTGAAATAGCTTTGATTTCAGTAAATATGACCTCCTAATGCTGCAGATTCAACAAATGACCATTTTCAGTTCTTTACAACCTATAAAATGTTTTAAATTCTGTCGTGCTTTATAATGTGGAACAGTGCATTTTGAGGTTTTTATTTAAAAAAAAAAAAAAATTTTGTCATTATGAAGTTTGTTCAAAAACATTTGAATTATCCTCTAATGGCTGATGACTTGCAGAATATTCTGACTGTCACTTGCAATAATATTTAGGAAAATCAGAGAAAAATATCATTTGCATAATAATGTGGAACACGTGTAAATTAGTCACAATGTGTTAATAACCCTATGTTTTTTGACTCTGTTTTGGCATTATGATGTGTAAATCCTGTGTGGTGGATAAGTTCATCAGTCAGAGGTGGAGCCATGGGGGGCTTGTGGGGTCTATGCCCCTAATGTTTACTCAAAACATTAAGTTTTTAACTTTGGTGAAGGTATGTTACCTCTGATTACTGATGAATGTAAAAAGAAATATCTTGGATTTTGATAAACAGACTGACCCTGCTGATCACAACATGGAAATATCATTCTTGTTGCCAAACTGAAAAAAAAAACAAATCAGATGTTTTTTTTTTTAGTTTGAAAAGCTTGAATATGCATCTTTAACCACACATTTGGTGGTGGTGGTGGTGGGGGGGCACCAAATTGTAAGTTCGCCTAGGGCACCAAAATGGCTAGAAACGGCCCTGCTCCTTGGGGTGGGAGCGCTGTACTCCCTGCTCAGAAAAATGACTGACTCAGGTTGCTATAGGAACGACGCGGTGCCAGATCCACCCGGCCACGTCTGGCCCATGTCTTTGAAACACAAGAACTGTTCCATTCATTTGGAACAGTGTAATGACTTTTTGACCAGAACTACTGGTGAAGTTCGAACGGTGTCCATATACCAGAAGTTAATGGACACCAATGGAATTTCCAGAGCCAATCAGAATGGAGTATTCACCGAGACCATGTATAAAGATGAATAAACAGTGTTGAACTTTCCAGAATATGAACTTTAGCAAGAAATTAACTTCATTTATTGTTTAAAAAGATAATATGACACTTTTTTTTTTTTTACTTAGGCCAACAAAAATCTAAAAAGCATGATTTCAGCATGATCATGGAAACAACAGGAAATAAAGGGTCTGGTAAACAATATTTTGATGAAGATTAGTCAGAGTTAAAGTGAGGGACAGTTATGTGACCTGTTGCAGTTGTGACTTTTTTTGGCTCTGAAATTGTTCAGGATTCATTTTAACTGATATTGTTGAACTGCCTTAGGCCACAGGAGTAAAATGGTATGGTTCCCTTTTTAATATTGTTGTTGTGCCATCTGCTACTTTCAGTTTGATGCAGAGTTCTGAAAAATATCTCGTGGAGGAGGACCTGTTCCTTCTGATATAGAAAGGACGCATCATTCCAGAAGTCCTAAAAATAGAAACACTTAAAAATGACCCCAGTGAGAGAGAATGGTGAGTTACCTTCCATCTATACCAGATACAATGATGTGTCAGTCCAGTATGGTTTTATTTGGTGGGCACATGGCCCATGCCATTCATTTTTATTACAGGTATATTATCTGAGGGGAATCACGGGGCCATGATTTATTAAATTGTACTTTTATCTATAACGCCATTTGTGTTGAACAGTTAAAAAACAAAAAATGTTGTGATTCTTTCAACTGATGGGACTGACTTCTCCTATCCACATCTTTGTGGGTCCTGGTTTTCTCTGTGGTAGTGATTTATTGAACAGCCTGTGTCAGAGGTGCAATCACTAATTGTATGTATGCTACTTTTTGTGTGTTTTGCTCAGAGTCCCTTTGCTTCAGAGCTCTTCAGCTCCTGGCACACTGTCTGCCCCCTCAGGAAGGGTGAAAGGGTGGACCAGATGCAGTGTAAAATCTTACATCTTGGACTTGAGACCGGTAAGAGAGATGTTTTTGTCTCTGAATGTCTCACACTTATTTTTTAAATCCGTGAATCCCATCTCAGCTATTAATAAATGTTGAAAAGGGTTTTGCTTTGACATTAGGGGTGAGTAATATGGGAATATTAAAATTCAACAGTACTAAAGGATTTTTCAATATGCTGATGTGGAAACTCACGTTTGGTTAGGCAGTTGATCATTTTAGTGGTGATGTATGCACCAGGATTCAGCATTTCACACAGGTTAAGAATTTACTTTGGTGGCTAAATGTGACCCTTACAGCGTTTGACAGCTGGGTTCTTTAATAAATAGATAACTTCAGAAATGAATAACTAATTCACATGTTTACGTTTTTCATTTTCAAAATATTAAAGAAAAAAAACTCTTTATATCTACTTTTTGATAGAATAAAGTGGTAATGAACCACCACCTGTCAACATCTGGTGGATTTTATCTACAGGGCCTAAACAGGTCTGAAGTTATCTGGGAAGCCCAGAAAGATTAAGACCAAGTCAAATCTATGAAAGGAAACACTGGCTTTATGTTACCATTGGGATTATCAGATATTTTCATAATGCTGAGTGAAGTCTGACTTAATCAAAGATATTGTTTTTTGTCATGAATATAGACAACACATTTTGTACACTGATAAAAACCCATTATAACACAGATGACCAGTACTGGTTTATTGCCACCCCTATTTGATGTGTTTTTCCAGACTGGAACCAGTATCCCCAGCTTCTTCAGTGATCTCCTGAGGCAGCAAAAGTTCATTAGCATATATTTGCCTTTTAAAAACCATTGTTTGAGTTTTATCTCAGATTTTGAGCCTTTAAACCCATTTATTTATTTATTTATTTAACATTTATTTGACATGGACACACAGTAACATTGATGCTGTGATATTTAATCATTTTGACTTTTTTTTTTTTTTTTTTAGAAATCTTAAGATCATTTATCATCACTGTTTAATTTCTCCCAAAATTCATTACCTGTGAAAACACGGTTGACAGTTTTCAGTTAAATCTTGGCCCTGTTAGGCCCTCAGGTTAGACCTAAATTCAGATTTTGGCGCCTGCTGTGATTGAGTTTGACACCCCTGTTGTATATGGAAAAGTGCAATAAAGTTTGTAGACAAAATAAAAAGAAGTTAAAAAAAAAAAAAGAAGAAGAATGAAAAAAAAAATACAGAGGAGTAAACTCCATAGAGAACTGCATAACGGTAACCAGGGCGACTGTAGACATGTCAGTACTCGACTTTTGTGGTTTCTGAAAAGAAAACAACTCACTGCTGTTCTTTGTTCTTCTTTTAACAAAGAAATGTCGTCAAGTTCTGATAAACTGGCGCTTTAGCAACATCCGCGCTGATCTCTTCCACCATAACTGCACCGGCCTCTTGTTGCTGCTTGTTTACGTCACGATTCTGCCACACCTGAAAGTGCTGCCCCTCGTCGCTGATTGGTCCTGTCACCTTCTAACCGGCCCAAAAGGTTCAGATGGGAGCTTTGCAAGATGGATTCACCAGAGAGAAACACGGAAACGGGCGAATCCTCTGCTCTGCAAGGTTGAGTCTCAGCTGGCAGCTGATAGGAGTCATCATCAGACATCTGGCATTACCTGAAGAGTCCCTTCATTTCAACTTTACCAGTAAGTAAGCGTCTGTTGTAACTAAGAATAATTTTTCTTTTTTTTCTGTATTAGTGTAATAAAATTGTTTAAATCTCTCCCTATCATTCTGTTTTCATTTTTTCTTATGTCTGTTCATTGTTAGAATCACACGGTTCTTGTTGACTCTGGCCCTGTCAGACTTCCAGCTGGTTGTTGTGTGAAGCACTTTGAATGCTAACAGAGACTACTTTACTCAAGTAAAAGTACAGTTACTCTGGTTAAAATGTACTGGAGTAAAAGTAAAAGTACAGTTACTCTGGTTAAAATGTACTAGAGTAGAAGTACAGTTACTCTGGTTAAAATGTACTAGAGTAGAAGTAAAAGTACAGTTACTCTGGTTAAAATGTACTAGAGTAAAAGTATGCTTACTCTGGTTAAAATGTACTAGAGTAAAAGTACACTTACTCTGGTTAAAATGTACTAGAGTAAAAGCACAGTTACTCTGGTTAAAATGTACTGAGTTAAAGTAAAAGTACAGTTACTCTGGTTAAAATGTACTAGAGTAAAAGCACAGTTACTCTGGTTAAAATGTACTGGAGTAAAAGTAAAAGCACAGTTACTCTGGTTAAAATGTACTGGAGTAAAAGTAAAAGCACAGTTACTCTGGTTAAAATGTACTGGAGTAAAAGTAAAAGCACAGTTACTCTGGTTAAAATGTACTGGAGTAAAAGTAAAAGCACAGTTACTCTGGTTAAAATGTACTAGAGTAAAAGTAAAAGCACAGTTACTCTGGTTAAAATGTACTAGAGTAGAAGTAAAAGTACAGTTACTCTGGTTAAAATGTACTGAGTTAAAGTAAAAGTACAGTTACTCTGGTTAAAATGTACTAGAGTAAAAGTACAGTTACTCTGGTTAAAATGTACTAGAGTAGAAGTAAAAGTACAGTTACTCTGGTTAAAATGTACTAGAGTAAAAGTACAGTTACTCTGGTTTAAATGTACTAGAGTAAAAGCACAGTTACTCTGGTTAAAATGTACTGAGTTAAAGTAAAAGTACAGTTACTCTGGTTAAAATGTACTAGAGTAAAAGTACAGTTACTCTGGTTAAAATGTACTAGAGTAAAAGTAAAAGTACAGTTACTCTGTTAAAAATGTACTAGAGTAAAAGCACAGTTACTCTGGTTAAAATGTACTGAGTTAAAGTAAAAGTACAGTTACTCTGGTTAAAATGTACTGAGTTAAAGTAAAAGTACAGTTACTCTGGTTAAAATGTACTAGAGTAAAAGTACAGTTACTCTGGTTAAAATGTACTAGAGTAAAAGTAAAAGTACAGTTACTCTGGTTAAAATGTACTGGAGTAGAAGTAAAAGTACAGTTACTCTGGTTAAAATGTACTGGAGTAAAAGTAAAAGCACAGTTACTCTGGTTAAAATGTACTGGAGTAGAAGTAAACGTACAGTTACTCTGGTTAAAATGTACTGAGTTAAAGTAAAAGTACAGTTACTCTGGTTAAAATGGACTAGAGTAAAAGTATAAGTACAGTTATTCTGGTTAAAATGTACTAGAGTAGAAGTAAAAGTACAGTTACTCTGGTTAAAGTGTACTGGAGTAGAAGTAAAAGTACAGTTACTCTGGTTAAAATGTACTAGAGTAGAAGTAAAAGTACAGTTACTCTGGTTAAAATGTACTGGAGTAAAAGTAAAAGCACAGTTACTCTGGTTAAAATGTACTAGAGTAGAAGTAAAAGTACAGTTACTCTGGTTAAAATGTACTGAGTTAAAGTAAAAGTACAGTTACTCTGGTTAAAATGTACTAGAGTAGAAGTAAAAGTACAGTTACTCTGGTTAAAATGTACTGAGTTAAAGTAAAAGTACAGTTACTCTGGTTAAAATGTACTAGAGTAAAAGTACAGTTACTCTGGTTAAAATGTACTAGAGTAGAAGTAAAAGTACAGTTACTCTGGTTAAAATGTACTAGAGTAAAAGTACAGTTACTCTGGTTTAAATGTACTAGAGTAAAAGCACAGTTACTCTGGTTAAAATGTACTGAGTTAAAGTAAAAGTACAGTTACTCTGGTTAAAATGTACTAGAGTAAAAGTACAGTTACTCTGGTTAAAATGTACTAGAGTAAAAGTAAAAGTACAGTTACTCTGGTTAAAATGTACTAGAGTAAAAGTAAAAGTACAGTTACTCTGGTTAAAATGTACTGGAGTAAAAGTAAAAGCACAGTTACTCTGGTTAAAATGTACTAGAGTAGAAGTAAAAGTACAGTTACTCTGGTTAAAATGTACTGAGTTAAAGTAAAAGTACAGTTACTCTGGTTAAAATGTACTAGAGTAAAAGTATAAGTACAGTTACTCTGGTTAAAATGTACTAGAGTAGAAGTAAAAGTGCAGTTACTCTGGTTAAAATGTACTGGAGTAAATGTAAAAGCACAGTTACTCTGGTTAAAATGTACTGGAGTAAAAGTAAAAGCACAGTTACTCTGGTTAAAATGTACTAGAGTAGAAGTAAAAGTACAGTTACTCTGGTTAAAATGTACTGAGTTAAAGTAAAAGTACAGTTACTCTGGTTAAAATGTACTGGAGTAAAAGTAAAAGCACAGTTACTCTGGTTAAAATGTACTAGAGTAGAAGTAAAAGTACAGTTACTCTGGTTAAAATTACTGAGTTAAAGTAAAAGTACAGTTACTCTGGTTAAAATGTACTAGAGTAAAAGTATAAGTACAGTTACTCTGGTTAAAATGTACTAGAGTAGAAGTACAAGTACAGTTACTCTGGTTAAAGTGTACTGGAGTAGAAGTAAAAGTACAGTTTCTCTGGTTAAAATGTACTAGAGTAGAAGTAAAAGTGCAGTTACTCTGGTTAAAATGTACTGGAGTAAAAGTAAAAGCACAGTTACTCTGGTTAAAATGTACTAGAGTAAAAGTAAAAGCACAGTTACTCTGGTTAAAATGTACTGAGTTAAAGTAAAAGTACAGTTACTCTGGTTAAAATGTACTAGAGTAAAAGTACAGTTACTCTGGTTAAAATGTACTAGAGTAGAAGTAAAAGTACAGTTACTCTGGTTAAAATGTACTAGAGTAAAAGTACAGTTACTCTGGTTTAAATGTACTAGAGTAAAAGCACAGTTACTCTGGTTAAAATGTACTGAGTTAAAGTAAAAGTACAGTTACTCTGGTTAAAATGTACTAGAGTAAAAGTACAGTTACTCTGGTTAAAATGTACTAGAGTAAAAGTAAAAGTACAGTTACTCTGTTAAAAATGTACTAGAGTAAAAGCACAGTTACTCTGGTTAAAATGTACTGAGTTAAAGTAAAAGTACAGTTACTCTGGTTAAAATGTACTGAGTTAAAGTAAAAGTACAGTTACTCTGGTTAAAATGTACTAGAGTAAAAGTACAGTTACTCTGGTTAAAATGTACTAGAGTAGAAGTAAAAGTACAGTTACTCTGTTTAAGATGTACTAGAGCAGTTACTCTGGTTAAAATGTACTAGAGTAAAAGTAAAAGTACAGTTACTCTGGTTAAAATGTACTGGAGTAGAAGTAAAAGTACAGTTACTCTGGTTAAAATGTACTGGAGTAAAAGTAAAAGCACAGTTACTCTGGTTAAAATGTACTGGAGTAGAAGTAAACGTACAGTTACTCTGGTTAAAATGTACTGAGTTAAAGTAAAAGTACAGTTACTCTGGTTAAAATGGACTAGAGTAAAAGTATAAGTACAGTTATTCTGGTTAAAATGTACTAGAGTAGAAGTAAAAGTACAGTTACTCTGGTTAAAGTGTACTGAGTAGAAGTAAAAGTACAGTTACTCTGGTTAAAATGTACTAGAGTAGAAGTAAAAGTACAGTTACTCTGGTTAAAATGTACTGAGTAAAAGTAAAAGCACAGTTACTCTGGTTAAAATGTACTAGAGTAGAAGTAAAAGTACAGTTACTCTGGTTAAAATGTACTGAGTTAAAGTAAAAGTACAGTTACTCTGGTTAAAATGTACTAGAGTAGAAGTAAAAGTACAGTTACTCTGGTTAAAATGTACTGAGTTAAAGTAAAAGTACAGTTACTCTGGTTAAAATGTACTAGAGTAAAAGTACAGTTACTCTGGTTAAAATGTACTAGAGTAGAAGTAAAAGTACAGTTACTCTGGTTAAAATGTACTAGAGTAAAAGTACAGTTACTCTGGTTAAAATGTACTAGAGTAAAAGAACAGTTACTCTGGTTAAAATGTACTGAGTTAAAGTAAAAGTACAGTTACTCTGGTTAAAATGTACTAGAGTAAAGTACAGTTACTCTGGTTAAAATGTACTAGAGTAAAAGTAAAAGAACAGTTACTCTGGTTAAAATGTACTAGAGTAAAAGTACAGTTACTCTGGTTAAAATGTACTAGAGTAGAAGTAAAAGTACAGTTACTCTGGTTAAAATGTACTGGAGTAAAAGTAAAAGCACAGTTACTCTGGTTAAAATGTACTGAGTTAAAGTAAAAGTACAGTTACTCTGGTTAGAATGTACTAGAGTAAAAGTATAAGTACAGTTATTCTGGTTAAAATGTACTAGAGTAGAAGTAAAAGTACAGTTACTCTGGTTAAAGTGTACTGGAGTAGAAGTAAAAGTACAGTTACTCTGGTTAAAATGTACTAGAGTAGAAGTAAAAGTACAGTTACTCTGGTTAAAGTGTACTGGAGTAGAAGTAAAAGTACAGTTACTCTGGTTAAAATGTACTGAGTTAAAGTATAAGTACAGTTACTCTGGTTAAAATGTACTGGAGTAGAAGTAAAAGCACAGTTACTCTGGTTAAAATGTACTAGAGTAGAAGTAAAAGTACAGTTACTCTGGTTGAAATGTACTGAGTTAAAGTAAAAGTACAGTTACTCTGGTTAAAATGTACTAGAGTAAAAGTATAAGTACAGTTACTCTGGTTAAAATGTACTAGAGTAGAAGTACAAGTACAGTTACTCTGGTTAAAGTGTACTGGAGTAGAAGTAAAAGTACAGTTTCTCTGGTTAAAATGTACTAGAGTAGAAGTAAAAGTGCAGTTACTCTGGTTAAAATGTACTGGAGTAAAAGTAAAAGCACAGTTACTCTGGTTAAAATGTACTGGAGTAAAAGTAAAAGCACAGTTACTCTGGTTAAAATGTACTGAGTTAAAGTAAAAGTACAGTTACTCTGGTTAAAATGTACTAGAGTAAAAGTACAGTTACTCTGGTTAAAATGTACTAGAGTAGAAGTAAAAGTACAGTTACTCTGGTTAAAATGTACTAGAGTAAAAGTACAGTTACTCTGGTTTAAATGTACTAGAGTAAAAGCACAGTTACTCTGGTTAAAATGTACTGAGTTAAAGTAAAAGTACAGTTACTCTGGTTAAAATGTACTAGAGTAAAAGTACAGTTACTCTGGTTAAAATGTACTAGAGTAAAAGTAAAAGTACAGTTACTCTGTTAAAAATGTACTAGAGTAAAAGCACAGTTACTCTGGTTAAAATGTACTGAGTTAAAGTAAAAGTACAGTTACTCTGGTTAAAATGTACTGAGTTAAAGTAAAAGTACAGTTACTCTGGTTAAAATGTACTAGAGTAAAAGTACAGTTACTCTGGTTAAAATGTACTAGAGTAGAAGTAAAAGTACAGTTACTCTGGTTAAAATGTACTAGAGTAAAAGTACAGTTACTCTGGTTTAAATGTACTAGAGTAAAAGCACAGTTACTCTGGTTAAAATGTACTGAGTTAAAGTAAAAGTACAGTTACTCTGGTTAAAATGTACTAGAGTAAAAGTACAGTTACTCTGGTTAAAATGTACTAGAGTAAAAGTAAAAGTACAGTTACTCTGTTAAAAATGTACTAGAGTAAAAGCACAGTTACTCTGGTTAAAATGTACTGAGTTAAAGTAAAAGTACAGTTACTCTGGTTAAAATGTACTGAGTTAAAGTAAAAGTACAGTTACTCTGGTTAAAATGTACTAGAGTAGAAGTAAAAGTACAGTTACTCTGGTTAAAATGTACTGGAGTAAAAGTAAAAGCACAGTTACTCTGGTTAAAATGTACTAGAGTAGAAGTAAAAGTACAGTTACTCTGGTTAAAATGTACTGAGTTAAAGTAAAAGTACAGTTACTCTGGTTAAAATGTACTAGAGTAAAAGTATAAGTACAGTTACTCTGGTTAAAATGTACTTGAGTAGAAGTAAAAGTACAGTTTCTCTGGTTAAAATGTACTAGAGTAGAAGTAAAAGTGCAGTTACTCTGGTTAAAATGTACTGGAGTAAATGTAAAAGCACAGTTACTCTGGTTAAAATGTACTGGAGTAAAAGTAAAAGCACAGTTACTCTGGTTAAAATGTACTAGAGTAGAAGTAAAAGTACAGTTACTCTGGTTAAAATGTACTGAGTTAAAGTAAAAGTACAGTTACTCTGGTTAAAATGTACTAGAGTAAAAGTACAGTTACTCTGGTTAAAATGTACTAGAGTAGAAGTAAAAGTACAGTTACTCTGGTTAAAATGTACTAGAGTAAAAGTACAGTTTCTCTGGTTAAAATGTACTAGAGTAGAAGTAAAAGCAGTTACTCTGGTTAAAATGTACTGAGTAAAGTAAAAGCACAGTTACTCTGGTTAAAATGTACTAGTAAAGTAAAAGCACAGTTACTCTGGTTAAAATGTACTGAGTTAAAGTAAAAGTACAGTTACTCTGGTTAAAATGTACTAGAGTAAAAGTACAGTTACTCTGGTTAAAATGTACTAGAGTAGAAGTAAAAGTACAGTTACTCTGGTTAAAATGTACTAGAGTAAAAGTACAGTTACTCTGGTTTAAATGTACTAGAGTAAAAGCACAGTTACTCTGGTTAAAATGTACTGAGTTAAAGTAAAAGTACAGTTACTCTGGTTAAAATGTACTAGAGTAAAAGTACAGTTACTCTGGTTAAAATGTACTAGAGTAAAAGTATGCTTACTCTGGTTAAAATGTACTAGAGTAAAAGTACACTTACTCTGGTTAAAATGTACTAGAGTAAAAGCACAGTTACTCTGGTTAAAATGTACTGAGTTAAAGTAAAAGTACAGTTACTCTGGTTAAAATGTACTAGAGTAAAAGTACAGTTACTCTGGTTAAAATGTACTAGAGTAGAAGTAAAAGTACAGTTACTCTGGTTAAAATGTACTAGAGTAAAAGTACAGTTACTCTGGTTTAAATGTACTAGAGTAAAAGCACAGTTACTCTGGTTAAAATGTACTGAGTTAAAGTAAAAGTACAGTTACTCTGGTTAAAATGTACTAGAGTAAAAGTACAGTTACTCTGGTTTAAATGTACTAGAGTAAAAGCACAGTTACTCTGGTTAAAATGTACTGAGTTAAAGTAAAAGTACAGTTACTCTGGTTAAAGTGTACTGGAGTAGAAGTAAAAGTACTGTTACTCTGGTTAAAATGTACTAGAGTAGAAGTAAAAGTACAGTTACTCTGGTTAAAGTGTACTGGAGTAGAAGTAAAAGTACAGTTACTCTGGTTAAAATGTACTAGAGTAGAAGTAAAAGTACAGTTACTCTGGTTAAAATGTACTGGAGTAAAAGTAAAAGCACAGTTACTCTGGTTAAAATGTACTAGAGTAGAAGTAAAAGTACAGTTACTCTGGTTAAAATGTACTGAGTTAAAGTAAAAGTACAGTTACTCTGGTTAAAATGTACTAGAGTAGAAGTAAAAGTACAGTTACTCTGGTTAAAATGTACTGAGTTAAAGTAAAAGTACAGTTACTCTGGTTAAAATGTACTAGAGTAAAAGTACAGTTACTCTGGTTAAAATATACTTTTCCACCAATTTTTTTACACAAATTTGTCATGTCACACCTATTTTTGTCAGTTTTAAACTCTTTTCACCTCTTTTCTGCCTGTTTCTGCCACTTTTAAACCATTTCTTTCCACTAACGCCTAATGTTGCCTCTGCTGACTCAGTACTGCTACATTAACCTCATTTTACTACTTTTTACCCCCAGTTTTTCCCGTTTTAACCCCGTTTCACCATTTCATATACCCAATTTTGGTAGTTTAACCAATTTCTGCCAATAATCTACCTTTTTTTTATTTCTCAGTTAACCCATTTTTGCCAGTTCATAACAATTTTTCATTCCATTTTACCAATTTCTGCCAATTTTCTAAATTTAAAGCCATTTCAGACACATTTTAACCCCCTTTTACTGCTATTTATGCCCATTTTTGCCACTTAAACTCATTTTTTTTGCCATTTTTATCTAATTTTTGCCACTTCTGACCCATTTCTGCTACTTTAAAAATCCAACTTCACCACCTTTTCCAACATTTTTTGCCATTATTAACCCATTTTAGCCATTTTTAAACCATTTTCATTCTTTTTTTGACAAAAAGGATCTACATTTTTAAGAAGACACAGATGAATAAATAAAGATATTTGTTTCTTTGTTTGTTATTCAGGTCAAATGTGGTTTTCACAGCTCAACTTCACACTGGACCATGGTTGTGCTGACCTCCATGGACCCCCAGTCTGGCTGGGCCCCAGAAAGCTTTCCCATTTATCCCCCTTATGGACGGCCTTGTCTCCACATGACTATTCTAGAAAGTTCATGGCTGTTCGACCACCTTCAGGTACGGTGGGGGTCCTGGTCTCTGGCCCCTTTATTTTGGGGGTTGCAGGCTGAAAAGGTTGAGAGCCACTGCTCTAGAGTCCAGTGCTTCAGCTGTTTAGGAGATATGGGATCACTCTCTGCTATGTGCACGTCCTGACCATCATGTGTTGTGAAAGCCGAGCGACTGGTCGTTTTCATGTTGGCAGCTTAGACCTCCTTTTGGCTTCTACTGTTTATTGTTCCCTCAGTACCCAATGCTTTTTAAAAATACAAGTACTTTAATAAAACATCTAACTATAGCCTCATCTGTTTGTTTCTGGACATTCTCCCCTGCTGCACTGCTTCCTGTGTCACATGACTGTGGTGACCAATCAGATGTAGCAAACAGGTAGCTGCACCCACACAGACACAGTAAATCAAAGTCCTCTTTCTCTATCAAACTGCATTTCCAGTCTTGAACAACTTTTCATACTGAAGTGGTAAAAACTAGTGGAAGGTGGTGTTGGACTCATGTCTAATCTGCACCGCTCACTTCCCATCTAAGGATGTTGCATTGAGCCAAATTCACAGTTAGCTCCATGAGTCATCAAAATTAGCAGGAATGAAACACGTCCTGTGTCTGACTCTGATGTAAGAGCAATTCATTTCATCTAGATCTGCCCCCCTTCATTACATTTACTAGTTTTTCCCAGTAATTTGACTGGGTTTTCCAAAAATGAGCTTGTTGATTCAGTATTCAGCATGAATAGTAGACAGATTTATCCACAAACAGTCCAACCATTAGGTACAGTGGAGTCTATTAAATAGATAAGAACAAGTCCCATATTACTGTAAAAGTTAAAAACCCTGCATTAAAATGTTTTACTTTGAATTATTAGTTAAAAGTTTAACATGACTTAGAAAAAAAAGTTCAATTTATGAAGATTGATAAATGAATAAATGATGTTTTTTGAGTTTTTATTGGCCATATTCATATTAATTTCAGAATTATGTATACTTCTGCTCTTATAGGTAAAGAGTATCAGTATGGAATGGATATCGGTGTTAATGGCGCTGTATTTACTTGGTACCAGATCAATATTCAATTTTACAGTATCGCCCACCGCTACTAAAGACTTCTTGTATTGTTTAAGCCCTGTTAGGTCCTCGGGTTAGTCCTGAATCCAGAATCCGGCCCCTGCTGTGATTGAGTTCTACACCCCTGCTTTAAACTTTAAATCACTTTATGTGTACAGCAGGTTGCTCTACATTTTTCATTCTTTTTTTTTGTAAGTACCAAATGAAGCAGTCCTGATTTGACAGAGTCGTTTAGCTTTAGCATGAATGACTGCCCACTGGCCCAGGTCATGTGACCATCCCTACCCTAATTATTCCTGTTTTTGAGCAGATGTTCCTGTGTGATTCAAACCTATCCACTGAGGTCACTGCCAGAATCACTCCTTCCTTCTACAACGCTCTGCTGGTCCCTGTAGTTTGACTGAGACAGCCAGGGTAAGATTCCAGCTTTTATGTTCTTTAAAGAGTCTTTATTGAAAGTGTGGCATATTCTGGCCTTGCATTGTTTCGTCCATTTGCGTGCTAAAGCTGTGGTTTAAAACCAGTTTTCATCAGATCACACAATGCACTACTAAGCTCATTCTATTAAGCCTTACAGAGTATCCTGAAACACCTCATCACGTAAACCTTTCCTCTGACTGAACATCTCTACATTCTGGCATCTTAAAACCACTTGACAATGAAAAACTAGCAGATTTCAAACTAATGTGAGAGTCTGGTCTCAGTCTGTGGTGATGTAGGCATGTGTGATCATCAGGTATACCTGCTCAGTCATGCAAATATCTAATCAACCATAATATGGCAGCAACCAGTATGTTTAGGTATGTAGACATGGACAAGACAATCGGCCACAGTTCAACCCAGACATTCAGGTGTGAGAGCGCTCTGAGATGCTCTTCTGCATACCTTGGCTATGGAAAGAGTGGTTATTTGAGTTTCTCCACACCAGTCCATCCATTCTCCTGCACACTCTGCCATCAGGAAAGTGTTTTAGTCCATAAAGCTGACACTCAGCAGACATTTTCTCTTTCTCTGTGAACCTGGGAGATGCTGTGTGAAGATCCCAGTAGATCATCTGTTTCTCAAACACTCCGACCCGCCTGTCCAGCAGGAACAATCATGGCACATTCACAGTCCCTGAAACCTTATTTGCTTAAATTAGCAGTTGAACAGACACGTCATGAAAGGATGACTGAGTTTATGTGTGAATGTATGCCTCTTATTATTAGCATGTATAGTATTCTGGTATTTTGTGACTGAATGTATTTCCCTGTCATCAGCCATCACAAACATCTGAACATTCTAGAAAAAATCTTCTGTCTTTACCTTCAGAACATCTTTAGAGACTCTGAAACCTCTCCATGAAGTTTAATGCAGTAACATTGTTAGAACTTTTGGATAATAGTAACCAACAATGTGAAAGTGCTCTTTGCTAGCTGTTATACCAAATAATAACACACTGAAAATGTAGGACACTGAACTTGTTCTGTGTGTGAAGCTATCCTTGTATTTCTTTAGAAGGCCTCTTGTGACATTGTACTCAAAGTTTAGTAGAAAAAAATGATGAGGAGTCATTTCTGAGAACGATTATTGCATTTCAAAGGTTTGAACTTTTTATTGCTTTTGTCAGCAGTTTCTGTTCCCTTACAGACTTGTGAGTCAGTGGGTAGACAGTGATTTCAAAACTCTTTGGTGCTTCTCGAAATACTTGGGTGTTAGCTCTTGCATGTATTCTTAGGACTGGATTCTACTCAAGAGCAGGGGGTCTAGGCTGGCCTGCCAGTGGGCTTTCCATCCATCCATTTTCTATACCGCTTAACCCGTTGGGGGTCGCAGGGGGACTGGAGCCTGTCATTAGGCTAGGGGCGGGGTAAACCCTGGACTGGTCACCAGTCAATCACAAAGCTGACATACGGAGACAGATGACCAGACATGCTCCCACTCACACCTACAGCCAATTTAGAGTCGCCACTTAACCTAACAAGCATGTTTTTGGTGGTGGGAGGAAGCCGGAGTACCCAGACAGGTTTCTCAGCTCAGTTATGTGAATAAAAAGACAAAATAAATCATTTCATCTCATGTTTTTTACTCTGCTCACCCTCCTCTGCTCTCATATCTATCAATCAAAAGTTAGAGAAGTATTCCTTCAGTTAGTGAAGATGGTGTAATTATGATCAGGTAGGAGCCTGATCTTTGTTTTATTTATGCTTGTTGGACCTCTGATGGAGGAGTCTCGGAGAATCTGCACATCCCTGATCATGGCCTGGGTCATTTTCCTCTGTTAGGAACCTTCCTAAACTAGAGGACTATTGGTAAGGACCCAGTGATTTTTCTGGGTGTGTTTAGGAGAGAGGATGCAAACTTGTGTTCTCTGCAGGAGAGAACAGAAAAGGGAAGAAGAGACACAGAACCATCACTGCAGACGAAGTTTCCTTCCTGTATGTGGACACTCTTCCTTCCATCTCTGAAACTGAGTGTAGACCTTCAGCACTATTAAATGTGATAGGAAACACCTGTCAGTCACATGTTCCACCACTTTAGCTCACATGAAGAACAGGTGGGTTCAGACCACAGGTGCTATCAGATCCAGATGTGAATACCTGGAAGTAAAAGCTGAAATGTTGATCTCCTGTCTCATTTTCATCTATTGATAGGGTTAGGGTTAAATCTAATGTAATGTTAGTAATATTACTAACATTAGTAGTAGTAGTAGTTAGCAGTGGTAGTAGTTAGTAGTAATAAAGCTAATATTAGTAGTGAAAATGAGTTCAGACAAAGTCTGCAGTTAACCAGATGGCATTTTTTAATTGAGAGGTTTATTTAGTTTATTCCTTTGAATTCACACATGGGGATCACAAACAACAACTTTCTGCTGAGTCTGCAGGGGCTGGCCGGAAAAAAACCTTCTTAACCCTCTATTGCATAGCAACAAACCAGTTTTGTTGTCATTGAACTTCCCCCTATAGTTTTTTGGTGTTCTCTTTTAAATATAATATCACAAGAACTAATTGTTAGCAATAATAAAAGGGTTAGTAGTTGTCATATTTTATAGAGAGGTGGAGCATCACTTTTTGGAGCCAAAACGGCACAGGACACTGTGCCAGAGATCAGCAAGTTAAATACTGTTATTTGAAGTTGTTATGAAGTTATGAAGTTATTTTATATTGAAATAACTTCATAAATAAAAATATGTGCATGTGCATTAATATGTTAGGAAGTTTCTTTTATTGTTTAAAGACATATTATGATATTTTTTATGTCACATCCCCCGGTTAAGTTTTTTTTCCCCTCATGTTTTCCAGTCTTGTCATTTCCTGTTTTATTTTGTATACTTAGCTTGTGTCTCTTTTTCAGATCACTCCTTCCTGCCCATCCCTACCTGTTTCTCCGTGTCCGTGTCATCCTCATGTGTTTCACCTGCGTTGATTGTCTGAGTGGCTGCACCTGCTGATCCCCGTCTGATTGTCTTCCCTCTCCCTGTGTATTTATTCCGTTCACTCCCTTCCCTCTGTGCGAGATCCCGTTGTTCTACTCCCCACGTGCATTACTTTTGAGCCTTTTTTCCTGATTGATCCTAGTGTTTTGATCCAGTTTATGTTCCTCCGTTTCCGAGTTCTAGCCTGCCGTATTTTTGTACTTTTGCCATTCCTTATTGACCTCCTGTGTACCGAACTTGTTTGATTAAAAGGAATGAGACTTTTCCCTGGTGTCCTGAGTCTGCTTGTGGGTCCTCTACCTGGCATTTTGTTACATTTTCATTACCAAAAATGAGTTTTTGGTTCGTTGCCTCAGGGCAACATTATGCAGTTAGGCCGATACTATTAGAGTAATTTTGCTGAAGCATTGGTTCTCAGCTCTGGTCCTGGACACATCCCACCCTTCATGTTTAACTTATCTTCTTCATTACATCTGAGCCAAATGATCAGCTTGTTGTAAACTGAGTTGAAATAAATCAAGCGGGAAGCAGCGGAAAAGGGTTCAAGTGACCAGGACTAAGAGGCACAGTTACAGTTTTCAGGACATTGTCATTATTGATTAGTAATATAATAATGAGTATTTTGAATTGGAGACTAGCCAGTCAGATATCATCTTTGATGTAAATGAGTTAACTATGGTGTATGTGTAGATGTCAGTGTTTAGTGAGGACGTTTGTCTGTCTTTTATAGGAGATAGTCTGTTTACATCCACCACTGCACCTGCACTGCATCCACAGCAACAGCTTTCCTTGGTTCTACACCAAATACTGTAGCAAAGAAACACTGGGGCTGAAACATGATCAACTAACACATTATTCAGACACACAGAATTACTTCTACTGACATGAGCAGACTAACTCCCCCATGTGCACTTACATTCAGAAAAGTACAGTTGTTTCCTCACACTGGGATTTGCCTACTCATAAAAGATGTAATATAGGGGTAGAGCAGGGTTAAAAACAGGGTCTTCATGGGGGGAACCATTCTGTCCGTCACTGATAGAGCTAAGTCCATCTTTATAGGGGAAAGTGCTGAACATGTGTATGATGCAGTTTATACATCATATATAGTACATAGTACACTGTAATAGATGACCACAATACTGCTTCTATCATATTAGTATACAGTAGTATATCACTATAACATTGTAAATGGAATGGGATCAATGTTTGATTATAGAGTATATGATTATAAAGTTGTTTTGATGAGCTGCTTGTTAAAATATAATGTGATTTTTTAAAATAAAGTGCTTATTTCTTTTATTTTGTATATATTATAAACCATGGTGTTTTGGTACGCTTATTGCACATTGTTGCCCTGAGGCTACGGACCACGGAGTGTGTAGGTGGGTGGGTGGTGAGGGGGCAGTTTTTTGTTTGATCTCTCTCAATAAGCTACTAAAAAGAAGGGTGAAATTTTTTTTGTTTTCAAAAAAAAAAAAAAAAAAATTCATGCATTAGAGGGTTAATATCAGACTTGATGGACTTTTATGTGAAACCAGGTGCTGCCTTTAAATGAATGTATGGATGGATAAATGTGTAGATGGATGAATGTATGGATGGATGAATGTGTAGATGGATGAATGTATGGATGGATGAATTTATGGATGGAGGAATGTATGGATGGATAAATGTGTAGATGGATGAATGTAAAGATGGATGAATGTGTAGATGGATGAATGTATAGATGGATGAATGTATGTATTTATGGATGTTTAGATGGATGGATATATAGATGGATGGATGTGTAGATGGATGAATGGATGTATGAATGGATGTATACATCGATGAATGGATGTATGAATGGATGTATAGATGAATGAATGTATTGATGGATGGATGTATGGATAGATGAATGTATAGATGGATGAATGTATGGATAGATGCATGGATGGATGGATGGATAGATGGATGAATGTATGGATGGATAAATGTGTAGATGGATGAACATATGGATGGATGAATTTGTAGATGGAAGAATATATGGATGGATATATGTATAGATGGATGAATGTATAGAAGGATGAATGTATTGATGGATGAATGTGTAGATGGATGAATGTATTGATGGATGAATGTATTGATGGATGGATGTGTAGATGGATGAATGTGTAGATGGATGAATGTATAGATTGATGGATGTTTAGATGGATGGATGTGTAGATGGATGGATGTATAGATGGATTGATGTATAGATGGATGAATTTATTGATGGATGGATGTATAGATAGTTGAATGTATTGATGGATGGATGCATGATAGATGAATGTATTGATGGATGAATGTTTAGACGGATGAATGTATTGATGGATGAATGTGTAGATGGATATATGTGTAGATGGACGAATGTGTAGATGGATGAATGTATGTATTGATGGATGTCTAGAGGGATGGATGTTTAGATGGATGGATGTATAGATCGATGGATGTATAGATGGATGAATTTATTGATGGATGGATGTATAGATGGATGGATGTATAGATAGTTGAATGTATTGATGGATGGATGTATGGATGGATAAATGTATGTATATATGGATGTATAGATGGATGAATGTATAGATGGACGGATGTATAGATGGATGAATTTATTGATGGATGGATGTATAGATGGATGAATGTATAGATGGATGAATATATGCTACAGTAGAGTACTGCTCTACTGTATTACACTTTACTATACAATTCTACACTACACTATACTACAATATACTATACTATGTACTATACTACACTAAACTACACTACACTATTCTATGTACAATACTATACTACACTATAGTATCCTAGACTGTACTATACTATATTACACTATACTATACAATACTACACTTAACTATACTACACTATACTATACTATGTACTATACTTAACTATACTACACTCTACTATACTACACTACACTACACTATACTATACTACACTATACTATACTACACTATACGATACTACACTAAAATATATTACACTATACTATACAATACTACACTATACTATACTACACTATACTATACTACACTATACTATACGATACTAAACTATACTAGACTATATTACACTAAACTATACTACACTACACTACACTATGCACTTTACTGTACTTCATTATACTATACTATACTACACTATACTGTACAATACTACACTTAACTATACTACACTATCCTATACTATGTAGTATACTATACTACACTACACTATAATATACTATACTACACTAGACTATGTACTATACTACGCTACACTACACTCTACTATACTATACTATAATATACTACACTATATAATACTATACTACTCTACACTATGCTATACTATACTAAACTTTAGTGCACTACTATTTATACTATACTCTGTATTATACTATATTACACTACACTACACGATACTATACTACACTCTACTATACTATACTACACTACACTTTACTATACTATGGACTTTACTATACTACACTAGACTGTACTAAACTACACTATACTATACTACACTAAACTACGCTTCACTGTACTATACTACACTGTACTATACTTAACTATACTTCACGATGCTATACTTTACTACACTATACTATACTACACTAAACTATACTACACTGTACTATACTAAACTACACTATGCTATACTACACTATACTACACTACACTATACTATACTGTACTACACTACGCTATACTATACTATACTATATCATAGTACACTATATTATACTATACTATACTTTGTAACTATACTATATTACACTACACTATACTATATTACACTATACTATACTACACTCTACTCTACCATACTATTCTATCTAAACAATACTATACTACTCTACAGTATACTACTTTTATATGCTATACTTTGTACTAAACTATACTACACTACACTATAAAACACTAACTATGCTATATTACACTACACTATACTATACTACACTATACAATACTACACTATACGATACTATGTACTATACAGTACTATACTATACTATATGATACTACACTATACGATACTATATACTACACTACACTATACTATATTACACTACACTATATAACATTCTACTATACTAAATACTATATTATACTACACTATAACATACTGGGGACTATACTATTCTCACAATACTACCCTTCACTATCCTATACCACACTATACTATACTATACTTTACTACACTATACTGTACTACACTATACTATACTACACTAAAACTACAGTATACTATACTACACTAAAACTATACTATTCTACACTTTGCTGTACTATGGACTATACTATACTACACTAGACTGTACTAAACTACACTATACTACACTACACAACACTATACTACACTTCATTACTACACTGTACTATACTACACTAAACTACACTTTACAACACTATACTATACTACACTCTACTATACTATACTACAATATAGTATACTACTATATATACTATACAATGTACTATACTATACTACACTGTACTATAATACATTACACTAAACTATACTACACTACACTACACTATGCACTATACTGTACTTCACTATAGTATACTATATATAGTACATAGTATACTACACTATACTATGTACTATACTACACTATACTACACTCTACGATACTATACTATACTTTACTAAACTATACTATACTATACTATACTATACTACACTATACTATACTACACTACACTATGCTATACTATACTATACTATAGTGCACTACTATATATACTATACTCTGTATTATACTATACTACACTACACTACACGATACTATACCACACTATACTATACTACACTTTACTATACTATGGACTTTACTATACTACATTAGACTGTACTAAACTACACTATACTATACTACACTGTACTATACTACACTATACCACACTTCACTGTACTATACTACACTGTACTATACATTACTACACTACACTATACTACACTAAACTATACTACACTGTACTATACTATACTACACTATACTATATTATACTACACTATACTATACTATGTACTATACTATTCAATACGAAACTATACTATACAACAATATACTATACTACACTCTACTATACTATACTAGACTATACTATACTATACTATACTATACTACACTATAGTATACTACTATATATACTATACACTATACTACACTTTACTACACTACACTATAATACACTACACTATACTAGATTATACCACACTATACTATACTACACTATACTATACTACTCTACACTACACTTTACTATAGAACACTATAAGATACTATACTATACTAAACTATAGTATACTATACAATGTAATAAATTATATAACACTACACTATACTATTCTACACTTTACTAAAGTACACCATATTATACGATACTACACTATACTATACTATACTATGTACTATACTATATTAAACTAAACTATACTATACTACACTATACTATACTATGTACTATACTATACTGTGTACTAAATTATACTACACTACACTATACTATAATACACTATACTATACTATACTACACTGAACTATACTACACTACACTATACTATACAACACTATAATATACCATACTATACTATACTGTACTAAAATATACTATACTATACTACACTATACCATACTATGGACTATACTATACTACACTATACTACCCTACACTTTACTATACTACACTACACTATACTATACTACACTATACAATACGACAATTAACTATACTATACTACACTATCCCATTATATGGTCTATACTATACTACACTATACTACCCCACACTTAACTATACTATACTGTCCCATAATATGGACTATACTATACTACACTATACTACCCTACACTTTACTATACTACACTACACTATACTATACTGCACTATACAATACTACACTAAACTATACTATACTACACAATACTACACTACACTTAAGTTTAATATACTATACTACACTTTACCATACTATGTACTTTACTATACTTCACTACACTATACAACACAACACTATACTGTACAACACTGCACTATGTACTTTGCTATACTACACTTTACTATACTACACTATACAATACGACAATTAACTATACTATACTACACTATCCCATAATATGGTCTATACTATACTACACTATACTACCCCACACTTAACTATACTATACTACACTATCCCATGATATGGTCTATACTATACTACACTATACTACCCCACACTAAACTATACTATACTGTCCCATAATATGGACTATACTATACTACACTATACTACCCTACACTTTACTATACTACACTACACTATACTATACTGCACTATACAATACTACACTAAACTGTACTATACTACACAATACTACACTACACTTAAGTTTAATATACTATACTACACTTTACCATACTATGTACTTTACTATACTTCACTACACTATACTACACTACACTATACTGTACAACACTACACTATGTACTTTGCTATACTACACTTTACTATACTACACTATACTATACTACACTATGCTGAACAATACTATACTATACTATACTATACTAAACTATACTATACTATACTATACTATACTATACTATACTATACTAAACTATACTATCCTATACTATACTAAATTACACTTCACCATACTATGGACTATACTATACTACACTACACTAAACTACACAACACTATACTATACTACACTATACTATTCTATACTACACTTTACTATACTATGGAATATACTATACTACACTAGACTGTACTAAACTACACTATACTATACTACACTATACTACACTACAATATACTATACTACACTATACTATACTATACTATACTATACTATACTATAATACACTATATTATACTACACTCTATTATACAACACTATACTATACTATGTACTATACTATACTATACTATACTATACTATACTATGTACTCTACTACACTACACTATAATACACTACACTATACTATATTACACTTCACTGTACTATACTACACTGTACTATACTATACTTTACCACACTACACTACACTATCCTATACTACACTTAAACTATACAAGACTATACTATACTATACTACAGTATATTATACTACACTATACTATACTATACTAAATTATACTATACTATACTACACTTGACTATAGTACACTATATTATACTATACTACACTATACCATACTATACTATGTACTATACTATATTACACTACACTATACTAAACTACACTAAACTATACTACACTACACTATACTATACAACTCTATACTCTACTATACTATAGTATACTATAATATACTATACTACACTATACCATACTATGGATTATACTATACTTCACTACACTATACTATACTACACTATACTGTACGGCACGACACTACACTATGTACTGTACTATACTACACTTTACTATACTACACTACACTAAACGATAATACACTATACTATACTATACTATACTATACTATACTATACTATACTATACTACACTTTACCATACTATGGACTACACTATACTACACTTCACTATATTATAATACACTCTACTATACTATGTACTATACTAAACTACACCACACTATGCTATACTACACCTTACTATACTACACTATACTATGTACAATACTATACTACATCACACTATATTACACTACACTATACTACACTATACTATAGTATACAACACTATCCTATACTACACTTTTATATACTATACTATGTAGTGCATCACACTATACTACACTACACTATACCACTCTATACTATACTATACCATACCCAACTATACTATTCTATACTTTACTATACTATACTATACTATACTACACTATTCTATGTACTTTATTGTGCTAAACTTTTCTATTCTATACTATATACGATACTATACTATACCATACTATAGTATACTATACGATACTATAGTGTACTATACGAGACTATACTACACTACACTACACTACACCATACTATATACTATACTACACTAAACTATACTATTCTATACTATACTATACCATACTACACTATGCTTGTGTCAGATTGTAGCAGATGTGGGATGGCCAATGCTAATTACACAGAGTACTGGCTACTTCATGTGAAGGCTGATCTGTTTCAGCTAACAATAGCAGGACTAGTTGTGTATATTGATGAATTCTAAACAGCCAGCAGACTAACTCAGATGTGTTATCTTTGTGTTACAGGACATATTCCAACAATGAATGATGATGGATACCAGTACGACCTTTTTTTATGGCTTCTCAATAACTCTGATTCCACGGAGACAGATGCTAACTATGTGGTTAACAATCCTGTCCTGCTCTGCTCAAAAAAAGATGTCAACAGGTTTGGTGCAAGTTTCATCCCTATTTTCTACTATGTCAACTTCCTGTTGAGTTATCTTGGAAACGGACTTGTCCTGGTCATCATCTACAAGTATGAGAAACTCAACACAGTCACAAACATCTTCCTCCTGAATATGGTCCTCTCCAACCTTCTCTTTGCCTCCAGTCTTCCCTTCTGGGCCATATACCATCAGTCTGAATGGATTTTTGGTACGGTTCTTTGTAAGATGGTCAGCAGCGCCTACTTCATCGGCTTCTACAGCTCCATCCTCTTCATCACACTCATGACGTTTGACCGATACCTTGCGGTGGTGCATGCAGTGGCAGCAACCAAGAACAGGAAGAAGTGCTATGCCATCAGTGCGTCAGTGACAGTTTGGTGCATCAGTATTGTAGCAAGTGTGAAAGAGCTGGTTCTGCAGAACGTATGGAAGAGTCCTGATAATGGACTAATGTGTGAGGAATCAGGATATCCTGAGAGCACTATGGAGCGCTGGCGCCTGGTCAGTTATTATCAACAGTTCCTGCTGTTCTTCCTCCTCCCTCTGTTCATGGTGATGTTCTGCTACATTAGTATCGCTGTCCGCATCCTGTCCACACGCATGAAGGAGAAGTGCCGAACCATCAAGCTGATTTTTGTCATCATCTTCACCTTCTTCGCCTGCTGGACACCCTACAATGTCGTCATCCTGCTTCGAGCTATTCAGATGAGAAACCCAACAGAGAACGGCTGTTCTGACAGCCTGGACTATGCTCTATATGTGACCCGAAACATGGCCTACCTGTACAGCTGCTTTAGTCCTGTCATTTATACTTTTATGGGCAAAAAGTTCCAGAGCCACTTCGAGAGGCTTGTAGCAAAAAACCTTCCCTGTCTGAAGATAGACATTAGCTCAAGCAGTCAAAGTACTAGAACCACATCACAAAGGACACCACACTCTGCTTATGAGTACTAGACGGACAGACACACCAGGATCCACAGAAACCGTCTGACTGAAACACAGGAGTTTACAAGTGATTCAAGACCCTGTAAAGTGAAAATAGATCTGTATTTAGGTTTGTTGTTTGATAGGTCACTGTGTTATGAACCCCCAGGTCAAATTTCAGTATGAAGTATGAATGAGCTGAAGCCACGCCCACTCAGGAGAAATGCGAACCTCTCAGATTAAAAGAAAAAAGTTACAATCTGAATGTTGACCTCATGATCAGAGCAGCTGCCTGGATCTGTGACGGAGAAGAGACAAAGTCTGTTTCCTGTCTCAAATCTCTGTTAGGATGCTTTAAATCAGTGTTACTCAACCTGTGGCTCTGGGTCACGTGGCTCTTTTGTAACTATTTGTGGCTCTTTTATGTCTTAATTTAAAATATTATTCCCCTAAAATCTTTTCACCCATTTAAGCTACCTTTTGCCATTAAATACCAATTTTTTCCTTTTTTTTGTTGCCTGTTTTTGCCACCTACTTTTGCTACTTTTATCCCATTTTTGCCCTTTTGCACCATTTTTTTGCCCCTTTGGTCCAATTAAGCTACCTTTTGCCTTTTAATACCATGTTTCCTTTTTTTGGCCCATTTTAGTCACTTTCACTCTTTTTTTTTTGCCATGTTTTTGCCACTTTTGGACCATTTTTTGCCACCTGTACCTAATTTTATGTCACTTCACATCCATTTTTGTTACTTTCTGACCCTTTTCAACTTTATCTCCACATTTTTAGTCCTTTTCACCCATTTTTGCTGCTTTTCAACCATTTTTGCCACCTTAGGGTTAGGGTCATGAGCCCACATATTGGCCCCGCCCACATTAAATCAGGAAAGAGGTGAAAAACTGTCCAACAGTCTAAATCCAGAATTCAGTCACATGTAGATCATGTAGAGAGCTTTCACATTTACAGCAACCATAGTCCAACATTTCTAGAGTGTTCAGACAAAAACTGTGGATTTCACTTTACAGGGTCTTTAAAATGTTTCAGTGGCACAAAGGAGTCTCTGAATAAATGTCTGTTTTAATTCACTACTCAGTGCCAACAAGCAGTCAGACAGGTAGAATGAGTGTGGTCTGGTCTCATGAGCCGAGCGTCTCGTCACAGCCCTAACATATAAGAACTATTCCCTGAGCTCACTGAACAACATTAACAACCTTTATAAATCCTTCAGGGGTGGCACGGTGGTGCAGGGGTTAGCGCTGTCGCCTCACAGCAAGAATGTCCCTGGTTCTCTTCCTGGTCAGGGCCTTTCTGTGTGGAGTTTGCATGTTCTCCCCCTCTAAATTGCCCGTAGGTGTGAGTGTGAGCATGCCTGGTTGTCTGTCTCTATATGTCAGCCCTGTGATTGACTAAGTGGTACAGAAAATGGATAAATCCTTTAAAGTCATTCATCAACATTTCAAACAGAATGAAGAGCAGTGCCGGCTTTTCTGTGATTTATTGTCAACCTTTCAACTTTACAAACATTATTCAACCTTTTCAGACACAGCGTTAGCAGTTTAGTGCAAGCTTTTCTACAATATTTAGCAGTGTAACGAAAGCCTTCTACAATATTAATCATGTTTCACTGATTACTTACATTATTCCACTTATTGTGATGCAGCACTGGCAGTGGGAGGAAAGCTTACTGGGGTTTAGGCATGAGCGTCACACCCACTACTAATCCTGCGTATTCAGGTCTCACTGATTCAATATTCAATGTAAAAGTGTAAATAAAAGATGCAATTCAAATTTACCTGCCTGTTGTGCATGAACTGCCTCAGCCTGTCCATATACATCAGCATATTTATAGAATCAATGATTTTTTGTTTGTGTTTTGTTAATGTTGATTCTTCCCCTCCTAGATGATGCATTTGGAACCGTTTTCATTTTTTCATAGACAAACACTAGGAGAGGTGTGCTTCTTTCATGAATGTTTATTTAGGTACATCACTATTCTCACAGGGAGTCCATGTTTAAACTCCTCAAGCATCATAAATGCGTGCAGACCGTCAGAAGTTGAAGTCTTGCTAGCCTGACTCTATTTATCAAAATGGCCCGCTTTCTCTTCAAATGTCTAGATGCAGTTTTTTCTAAATTTCTGTCTGTATGCTTCCTGAACTAATCCATTAGCACTTACACCATGGTCTTGGTGAATACTCCATTCTGACTGGCTCTGGAAATTCCATTGGTGTCCATGAACTTCTGATATATGGACACCATTCGAAATTCACAAGTAGTTCCGGTCAAAAAATCATTACACTGTTCCAAATTAATGCACAGTAGCTGTTGGGCCAGGGGTGCTGGCTTCTGGATTTAGGTCTAAGCTGAGAGCCTACTAGGGTCAACATTAACCATAAACTGTCAACCTTATTTTCACCAGAAATAGAATATGAAAAAACACACAGATAATAAATCTTTTAGAAAGTAAAAAAAAGTAAAAATGATAAGTTTAAAGTCTCAAAATCTGAGATAAAAAGTCCAACTTATTAGTTCTAAAGGTCAGAACATGATATTAAAATAGAAAAAAAATGCTTTAAAAGAGCAAATATATGAATAAATAGTTGCAATCATAAGTTTGGAAGGTCAAAATATGAGAAGAATTTGAAATCATAAGATTAAAAGTCAAATATGACTTAAAATTTTAAATTGTGAGTCTGATGGGTCAAAATTTTGGATTAAAAAGCCAAAGTCAGGGGTTGAAAATGTCAAAATAAGAGCTAAAACTAAAAATAATGAATTAAAATGTTAAAAATAACTCAACTTTAAAATCAAGGATCTAAAAGTTCAAAATATGATATGAAAAGTCAAAATTCCAGATTTAAAATGTCAGAATATGAGGAAAATTTGAAATTATGACTCTAAAAGGACAAAATACAGGATTAAAAAGCCAAAATAAGGTGTTGAAAGGGTAAAAATATGACTTTAAATTTAAAATTGTGAATCCAAAAGATACAAATATGACATATAAAGTCCAAATTATAGTTTGAAATTTTTGAAAGGAGTACATGCAATTTCCCGCATTCTGGTGCATTTTATCATGTTTTTAGATTGACAATGATCTCCCTCTTTCATTGTATTTCCTTGGAGCCGACATGGTCTGCAATTATTGACAATTACTGAGACACTGGGCATTAGAAGATTTTGAAAATACTAAACTTCCCAATAAGCCATGTGACATTTTCCTTCCTGTCACCTTTTAGCACTCACCTCAGCAGCACAGCTGTCTCCACTGCCCCTGCCTCTGACTCACTCTCAATCTCAACCACCTACATCAGGAGACATGGAGATGCAATGAGCATCCTTTCATACTGATAACTGAAATCAGCTTAATGTAGATTGATCATATGAAGATTTCTGTGATGTAGCTCAGTCATGTTATCAGCATATCAAATACACAGGTAGTATAGCAGCCTAATAATTATGTAGGCTACATTAGAAATGGGGCACCCCCTAAAACATGACTGAGCACTTTGACAGTTCAGAAATTGTCAAATGTGTGTTCAGACCTGGAGTCTTTTTTCAGTGGACGCTGTCAGAGAGAAGACTAACATCATGAGAGAGAAAAAAAGTGAGTAAAAAAGACCCTTCTGTCGATTCTTGTGTTTATAACGTCACAGTTCCAACCCTCATCCTTTATCTGGGCTTAGGACCGGCAAAAATGGCTCAAGAGTGTTAAAGAATCTCCTTTTGTTGGAAGCTCCGAAGAAAGACGAGAGGGATCGGTCTCAGGTCAACAGCATTTATTCTGGTCACAGGTAAAAGTGTGCTCAGCGCTGAGGTCTCAGAAAAGTGAGCCCCGATATACAAAAGAGATGAACATTTATCTTCTTGGGCTGCGCCCCGTACAGTGGGTTGGTCTTTAGCGGTCCAGTTCATCCTAGACTAGGGCCCTCTTCTATCATGGGCTGCACCAACCTGTCAGCCCACGTATTCACTCCTTTATGTATCAAAATAGTGTGTGTGTGTTGGTTTCAAGACGTGTAGCTAACGAGCAGTGGAGGAGTTTTAGTAAATACAGATATCTCCTGTTTTTAAGAACATCCTGTGCTCCTAAATATTACAAAGCAGCATTGTTTTAGAACACAGGATCAGCAGCATTATACACTAACTTCACAGCAAAAATCCAGATATCCTTCAACAGAGATACTCTGGCACTTACTTCAAATTGTATCGTTAGTTTTTTTCTAATTCTATTTTTCATAAGTTTAGTTTTCTTAACTTTAGTTTAGTTTTGAAACTTACAGTCCATTTAAGAGCCAACAAAAAATCACAGTGAGACACGAACATTTTTAACCATTTGATTCATAATGTCTTTTCTTTTTTTCTTTGGTTCTAAAAGAACCAAAAAGAGACAATAGAAAAACTTCACAGCGCGGTTAACATGCAGTCTGGACATTGAGGGGTGAATATCTCCTGCCCTGCTCTGAGGGGGGCCACTGAAGACCGGGCTGCCGGTGTGAGTGCTTTGAGACAGGGAGGGGCTGAGAGGAGCAGCAACAATAAGCGCTTTCACATCAGTCTCCTGAAGTTTCCAGTAACACCAGAAAAAGCCGCTAGATTTGTTGCTAGTCACTTTTTAAAAAAAGAGTCGTTAGAGGGGTCTAAATACTCACTAAATGTAGCAACAAAATCGCTAGGTTGGCAACGCTGCTCCCGCGCAATGTGCCTGATGAGACCGACGTGCCAGCCTGCTCGGGGTGCTAGCCTGCTAACATTCTCATCAGAAAAGCTGGCTGTGTTTGGCAATGGACGAACGGGATTTAGCTGTTCACTCACTCAAGGGAAAACTTGGGCAACTCCAACTTACTTTCCTTTTCTTCGAGAAAAAAAAACCCTCCTTATGTCCACCTCTCGTCTGTAGAACAGTCAAAGAAAGTATTTCAGCAAAAGCTGGACATTTTGACATTTGTTGTCGCTGTCATTGATCCGACTCTCAGGGTCCGTTCAAAAAGTCCAAAAAATTACCTCCTAAGTCCTTTCCTATTCACTTTTCCTTAACCCCGACGAAAAACGTCACAGGGTTAAGGAAAGGTGGGAGTAAGAGGATAGGAAAGGAGAACTGTGGCGAGTAAGGAATCCGACTGCTCTTTCCCTAGGCGGATGTTCCGGATGTGACGTGTTATTTTTGTAAAAACTAAAGTTTAACGTTGATGGACTACAAAATTTGCATCTACCACTCGGTGCGTTCTCTGTGTTGTTATGTGCTGTGAATGAAACGCTAAAACGTCAAAGATATGAGCTCATTAAGATTTTTATATGCCAAAGTCTCTTCAGGAAGAGGAACTGACTGTAAACATCCAGAACAGCAGAAACTTTCCTCTTAATCTGAATTTTCTGTCAATACGACTGTATGAATAATGTTCAAGTACTTTTATTTCACAATGAAATTAGATTGTTTTGCTTTGTTTTCTTTAATTCTCTCATCTCTGTTAATTTTATTACAGAGTCTACTCTGGTTCCATCTTCCTGTCAGCTCATTATGTGAAAAGCTCTATAATTCCCAGCGTAATTATGATGATAGATATAATATTCACAATATGTCAACATGCCGACTTTATCGCTTTAATTGGTTGTGATTTACAAACTTATCACATTTACTTTAATATTTCAAAAAAGCAAAACACATACAGTTTAAAATACTGACTGATCGGTTTACTGTTTGATTAAAATGGAAATGAGAAGAAATGAAATCGTGATCATAAGTTGAATGACAAAGTTTTCATGTCTGTAATATTCCTCTGTTTATCCCTACTGCCTTCCGTTTATCGCATGGATTATACGCTTGACAAAATTTTACGGTTTAAATCAGGGTTAGTAAAGTTACGGTCAAGTTATTCACTTGTTCTGATGAGCAGTCAACAGGTGCGTCACTTTAAATTAAGTTTACGCAAAGCATTGTGGGTCATCTTTTCATCTCTCCTTTGGTAGAGGATGGTCCAGTGTTTCCTAGGCTAAAGGAGAAAATAAAGGAAATAATGAAGCTCCTTTCCTTTTCAGTTGGAGAATTTGAATGGCCTTTATCATGGCCAACACTAAAATACTTCGGGGTCGTTTCACTCAGTTAGGAACCAGCAAAATGGACTATTCGAACAGACCCCCGGTCTCAATATGCCTGCGTGAAGCAGCTGTGCGTCGGAAACCAGGAAAACGCGGAGTGGATTTCTATTGATATGGGTATTCCCGCTACTGATAAAGGGGAACGGATTTGATTGTGAAGCAATGGAAAGAATGCTGGAGTAGACCAGTCATGATGGCAAATGGGGGGTCCGAACGATGTTTTTTTCAAAGTGAGGGGGACGTGACCCCCCAATTGTATTGTGGCAACACCCATGGTGACCTCATAGTGCAGAAGGAGGAATTTTTCTAAGCTAAGCTTTCTAAGCTAAGCTTTCAATCAGATGACTGTTCATATTAACGTACAGGTTTATAGTCTGATCACAGACGACTCTCAGTCTTACTCATCTTTCATTGATAAATCCACTCAGAAAGTGCGCTGAGTCGACTAGTTTTTTTGGTCCATTGTGACTCCCTATCTATGGCCCGTCCTATTTACTGGAGTACTGAATAACGTTTACATTCCCTAAGAATGCTGTGGGATTAGAATGGCTATTCCAGTTATTAGTCAAGCCCTCAGGCATTGCTAGAGGAAAGAAACTGTTGTTTGAGTAAAACTTTCTATTTTGATCACAAAATGTATAAAATTATACATTAGTGGTTTTATTCATTATTTTCGTTGGCAACTGGCCGTGGTAAGGTTATAATAGTTTTGGATTTTTCATTAGTTTTTATTTTTATTTTGTTTACACTTTTTTCAATTTCAGTTAAGTTTTATTAGTTTTGACTGCTGGTTTGTTATTTTAGTTCAGTTTTTATTTTGCAAAAATGCTTCATTTAGTTTTTATTAGTTTTTACTGCTTGTTTGTTATTTTTGTTCAGTTTTCATTTTGCAAAAATGCTTCATTTTAGTTTTTTTCAGTTTTCTTTAGTTTTGACTGCTGGTTTGATATTTTTGTTCAGTTTTTATTTTGCAAAAATGCTTTGTTTTAGTTTAATTTTTTTAGTTTTGCCTGCTGGTTTGTTATTTTAGTTCAGTTTTTATATTTTGCAAAAATGCTTCATTTAGTTTAGTTTTTATTAGTTTTGACTGCTGGTTCGTTATTTTTGTTCAGTTTTTATTTTGCAAAAATGCTTCATTTTAGTTTTTTTCAGTTTTCTTTAGTTTTGACTGCTGGTTCGTTATTTTTGTTCAGTTTTTATTTTGCAAAAATTCTTCATTTTAGTTTTTTTCAGTTTTCTTTAGTTTTGACTGCTGGTTTGATATTTTTGTTCAGTTTTTATTTTGCAAAAATGCTTTGTTTTAGTTTTTTTTTAGTTATAAGTTTTGACTGCTGATTTGTTATTTTTGTTCAGTTTTTATATTTTGCAAAAATGCTTTATTTTAGTTTAATTTTTTTAGTTTTGACTGCTGGTTTGTTTTTTTAGTTCAGTTTTTATTTTGCAAAAATGCTTTGTTTTAGTTTTTTTTAGTTATAAGTTTTGACTGCTGATTTGTTATTTTTGTTCAGTTTTTATATTTTGCAAAAATGCTTTATTTTAGTTTAATTTTTTTAGTTTTGACTGCTGGTTTGTTTTTTTAGTTCAGTTTTTATTTTGCAAAAATGCTTCATTTAGTTTAGTTTTTATTAGTTTATTTTTTTACGGATAGATGTCAGGGATGAGTGAGCATCATAAATTTTTAAAGACGTATTCAAACAGGCTACTCTTCACTTATCATTTTATTTATCTAAAGAGGATGTTTGAATACAACTCCAGACATAAAACTACCACGGGGTGAACTCTTAACCAATCATATCAGGCCATTTTACGCCCAGACTTGCATGTAGGTGCCAGTCAGTCTGGTTGTGTCAAAGACTAAAACTAAGGAGATTTTGTCTCCATTTTTATTTTATTTTAATTAGTTTTGTAAGCACACTATACAGTTTAAGTTAGATTTCGTTTTTTTGGTAAAGCCTAGGTTTTATTTAGTTTCAGTTAACAAAAATGATTTTTGAATTTTAGTCTTAGGTAACCATAACAACCTTGGACCATGGTATACACAGGTTAATGCCCTTGGAGGTGTTCATGGAAGCTACCGTCTTCTGCTGTTCGTCGGATGGTTCAGGCCTCCATATCATCCATTAATCCCTGATAATTGGACACCGCGTCCGGCATTAACCCTTACATAGCCCAGTGGCTTTCACAGCTTCGTAGTTCAAGACTGTTCATATGACAGTGATTTATGAACGTCTTGATCTTTATCCACTTTTCTGAGTACAGAAAGGATAAGCGCTCAGTAAAGAAATCCCTAATCCATCACTATTCAAGTCAACCGTGCAGGCTGCAGGGTAGAAAGAAGCCAGCACTTCACCAGGGTTGTCAAATTCATCTCTGTATCATCCAGTTAGTCCCATGGCACCTCCAGAGGGCTGAGCAGTGGTGTTCAGCATCCCAGAGCATCTCAAACGTTTCCTGTTGAAGCTTTCCCAGATGGATGTGTGAAACAAATCCATCTGGTGTGTCAGGTTACACTTCTACTGGTCCTAACTTTCCATCCTCGCTGTTCAGCTTCTTCTGCTAAGTCTAGGTATCTCAGCTTCTTCCTCTCATTGGCTTCCTCCCATGGAACCATCAGCTATATAAAATAAATTACGCTGACTGGCGGACCCTCATTACACACCCGAAGACAGAAAAGATACATTGTTTTTTCTACGTCTTTATCTTGCTGGAGTTATTTATTTTTGACTCTTTCTACTGCTCAGCACTACGGTTTCATAGCTGTTGTACATTTACTTGTACATTATAATTAACAACATGCAGCTCCAAGCCACAGAATCCACTCCTTTATTCTGCTCTTGCTAGCCATCCCCTGTAGCCGGGAACAGCCGATCCAGTCAGACCACCAACAACCACTTCCTGTTTCGATCAGATTTTCCCCACTCAGTATCACACCTGCTGAGAATAAAGCTGATGGATGGATGGATCTACTTTCAAGGGAGAAGCTCCAGTAGCTGCTTACAAACACATGAGACGTCTTCTACATTTAAGCACCCCCCTATTAACAACATCATTTACACAAACTTCTACACAGAAGGGACATAATTCACCACCACGACTAGGGATGGGGATCAACACCCAGGTCCATGCAGTGTTCTGTATTTTTCAGAAACCCAAAAATCAATAACGTTTTGGCTTATCGATACTGCTGTCTCTGTGACATAACATCATTTTAAGATATACCTGGTATAAAAACACACATCAGCTCAGGCAAGGAGGAAAAATGTACTAAAAGCACATCAGCACTGAGCATCACATTAAACCAGAATGAACCTTCAACTGTCGGCTTCAGGAAGACAGACTGCGCCTGTGCTGGGAGTAATAATAATAATAATTATACATTTTATTTATAACGCACTTTACATTTAGAAACAAATCTCAAAGTGCAACAAATAGATGCATAAGGGTAAAAGCCTTAAATAGAATAAAAGCAGGATTAAAATAAAATCAGAAAAAGAATAGCACAAAGCAGGAATAAAAACAGTTTAAAAAACACCAGAGGTCTGCTAAGTCCAAAGTCCGAGAGGGTGGGATCTAGAGGCAGAGTGGCCAGTGTCTGTTAGTTGGCGAATGCTTTTTGAAAGAGGAAGGTTCTGAGTTGTTTTTTGAAAGATTCGACTGTCTGTGGAGCTTTTCTGTGGTCAGGGAGGGTGTTCCAGAGGCGGGGTGCGGAGGAGCAGAAGGCATGGTCCCCCATCATGTGGAGCTTAGTTCTGGGTGTGAGGAGGCAGTTTGAGTTGCTGGATCAGAGGTGTCTTGAGGTGGTTTGGGGGGTTAACAGTTCTTTGAGATATGATGGGGCATTGCCATAGATGCACTGGTGGGTGAGGAGTGAGATTTTGTATTGAATTCTGAAGTGGATGGGAAGCCATTGAGGGACAGCAGGAATGGTGTGATGTGTTCAAATTTACGCACTCTCATCAGGATCCTAGCTGCGCTGTTTTGGACGTATTTGAGCTTTTGAACGCTCTTGCTTGGGATCCTGATGAGAAGTGCATTGCAGTAATCCAGCCTGGAGGAGACAAAGGCGTGGATGAGTTTCTCTGCATCCTGGAGGGTGAGAGATGGCCGGAGTTTAGCAATATTTCTGAGGGGGAAGTAGGTGCTCTTGCAGAGTTGTTTGATGTGAGAATCGAAGGTGAGATGGGGGTCAAATAAGGCACCTAGGTTGGTGATCAGGGGTGAGGGTGGGATGTTTTGACCAGAGAAGGATATACCTGTAATGGAGGATGAGTGGACCTGATGAGGAGTGCCAACTAGGATGACCCCTGTTTTTGAGCTGTTAAGTTGTAGGAAGTTTTGACTCATCCACGCCTGTATCTCCCCCAGGCAGGTGGTGAGTGTGGATGGAGATGGTGATCCGTTTTCAGATATAGTTGTGTGTCATCAGCACAGCAATGGGAGGAAATTCCATGCCTGCTGATGACGTGGCCGAGGGGGAGCATGTAGAGTGTGAAGAGGTTTGGGCCAAGGACTGAACCTTGGGGGACTCCACAGATGGAATAGTGAGTGTTGGACCTAGCTTCCCCCAGGGCCACGTATTCTGACTGTCTGTGAGGTAAGATCTGAACCAATCCAGGGCAGAACCAGAGATGCCAGCAGTGTGGTGTAAGCGGTGAAGCAGGATGTTGTAGTCAACAGTGTCAAAAGCAGCAGTCCGGAAAGGAGGATAAGGAGGGATGGGGAACCATTATCAACTGCCAGAAGTAGGTCGTTCGAGACTCTGACCAAGGCAGTCTCTGTGCTGTGGGCTGATGGAAAGCAAGACTGGAACTTTTCAAAAAATGGTTCTGATCCAGATGTTCTAGAAGTTGAACTGAGACTGCTTTTTCAAGAACCTTGCACAGGAACAGGAGGTTGGATATGGGCCTGTAATGTGTGAGGATTTCTGGGTCTAAGGTTGTTTTTTTAAGATGGGGTCTGATGATCACCATCTTAAGGGCTGATGGAACGTGGCCAGCTTGGAAAGACTGGTAAATAATACTGGTTATCAGGGGACTGATAGCAGAGAGATTTGATTTTAACAAGGCAGTGGGAAAGGGGTCCAGGGTGTATGTAGAAGGTTTCATTTTGTGTATGACATCCTCAACCTCTTGTTGTGATGTTTTGGCAAAGCTGGAGAGAGGTTGGGAGATAGCAGTGTGCAGGCTGGCTGTGGTTACTGGTGGAGTGGGGTCCAGAAAGAGAACAGTGGATGGTTTCTACTTTTTTGCTGAAAAAGGAAATGAAGTTATTACACTGCTCTCTGTGGTGTTTGTAAGCGAGGGGGTTGGTGGTTTGAGGAGATGACTTATGGTGGTAAAAAGCTGCTTGGAATTTCCAGGGTTATTGTTGATAATGTTAAAATGGTATTGGGACCTGGCGTCTTTGAGACACTGGGAGTACAGGTGATCATGTTCTCGGTAGGCCAGTCTGTGGACAGTGAGACGCGAGGCCTTTTAGCGCCGCTCAAGGACACATCCAGCAGTTTCCAACCTCCGGAGCTCACTAATGAACCAGGGGGCAGAGTGCAGGAAGTTGACTGTCCTAGATTTTAGAGGTGCGTGGGTGTCCAAGATGTTGTTCAGGGAGCGGTTTAAAAGTCCACTGACAGATGAAAAGTGTCCAAATGTGGTGAGATGCTGAAGGTCTGAGGTCAAGGAGTCTGGGTTGATGTTTTTAATGTTTCTGAAACAGATTTGAGGTGAGGGCTTGTGGTGCGGGGACAATAATGGCAGCTCCATGGAGATGGCCTCATGGTCAGACATGCCCAGGTTGTCGACTTGAAGATTGTTGATGGGCACTCATGACAGTCTCTTCAGCTGCTCCAAGACAGTTTTCTTCTTCATGTGCTCAGATAAATACTGAAAGTGTTCTAAAAACTTTACAAGTCCTGTTTGTGAAAAATATTGACCCAGTGTAGAAATCTGTGCTGGAATCGACAGAATTGAAGTTAATTATTGAACTTTACCAGCTAAAAAGGATACTATGGTGCATTCAGGTAACCTTAGTAAATTAGATGACTGTATCCTATGTTACGATATGTTCAAATGTCCACTAAAAAATAGGAAAATCTAGTTTTTGACAAGAAACTTCAGGACATTCTTTGTATTTGGAGATGTAAAATAGATGTTACAGACTAAATAAAAAAAAAAACTTGGAGGGTGATTGGATGAATGTTCTGTCACATCTTTACGGGCCAATCAGAGCAACAAAACATGTGGCACAGCCGCTATAAAGGAGTAAACTCCACAAAGAACTGCAAAATGTGAACCATGGAGACTGTACACGTCAGTACACGACTTTTGTGGTTTTTGAAAGGGAAAACAGCTCACTGCTGTTCTTTGTTCAAGAAATCTCGTCAAGTTATGACAAAACTGGCGCTTTGGCAGCATCCATCTCTTCCGCCATAATTGCAACGGCCTCTTGTTGCTGCTTGTTTACGTCACGATTCTGATGCGCCCGAAAGTACTGCCCCTCGTCACTGATTGATTCTGTCACTTTCTAACTGGGCCAAAACGGTTCAGATGGGGCTTTACAAGATGGATTCACCAGTGAGAAACACGGTAACGAGGGTACCCATCTGCTTTACAAGGTTACGTTTAAAGGCAACGCTACCAAAAACTGAGGAAATATATGTAAACTACTGACTGAAGAAAGTCATAAACATTCTCTCTCTCTCTCATTATTCTGGCATTTAGCAGATAGAAATAATGTTGGTAATCCTCACTGAGCTAAATCAAAAAAGTTAGTCTGGTTTAATGTCAGAGAGAAAGGTTCTGTGTCTTTACAGTGTATTTATATATCTAAAAGATTTTAAGGGAAAAGAATAGGAATGCACACTCTTCTTCATTCTTATTATGCTGCCCAGTAAGGACCAGGAAAAAAAGATAGGCCACTTTTGTGTAGTTTAGGAATATTACTTTTATATGGTTTCCAACACAAGAACGAACAAAGAGACAGAGCCAGTATGTTTATTGAATTTTACAGTTTTAGGCTGTTCAAAACATCTTGACAGAGTTGACATGAAGTAAACTTGTTTATTGCAGGAAACATTCTGGCATGAATGACAAATATATTTATTAAAATCCTAATTCACTGCTCAGAGTGTCCACACAGAAACATACAGACACATACATCAGTGCTGACGGCACGGCCGCTGGTACTCTAAACAGCTCCGTGCAGATACAGGGCCAGGAACTTGCTGAATGTCTCCGGCTTGTATCCTGCCAGTCCAGCAGGAACCTACAGGAAGAGAGGTGGGAGAAGGTTAGTATGACTCCCCATGCATCAGTTGAGAGGATAATAAAATACAAGGCTGCACAGTAGTGATGAACAGTAAGTATTTTCTTCAACCAATACCCACAACTGATAATTTCCTACTCCTGATGGCCGATGACAGATAAGAACCATTCATTCTTTTGTCCAAATATTGATTTTCAGAAGGTTGTTTCAGACATTTAAGCCCATCTGGGGGTCACAGGGGTTAAATAGTGAGCGAAGACGTTTATACTAATTCTGACTAACACCGCTCATGTTTAAATTAGAAACACAAACAATTATGACTTTACAATTTTTATTTATGCTTTAACTTTTACTATTAATTTATTGGTTAATATTCCAATATTGGGGGTCAGGATGCAGTCAGGATGAGCAGACAGTGGATTGCTTCCTCTGGGTGGCGAATGAGTCTCTGCCTAAAGTGAAGGACTTCAAGTATCTAGGGTCTTGTTCACAAGTGAGGGCAAAGGGATAGGGCTGGGCATTGCCACTGATGGCCTGATTCGTGTAGGGATATTTTAGTAACAAAACCTGTGTTGCTTTTACATCTTAAGCCAAGTGAACACTAAGGCTGTTGGAACGAATTTTGGGGTTCGAATATAATTTGAATATTAAAAACTTATAGAAATTCAAATGCTTAAATCACTATTTAACTGTGTTTTTATACACTGCCTGGCCAAAAAAAAAGTCGCCACCTGGATTTAACTAAGCAAATAGGTATGAGCCTCCTATTGGATAATTACTGCATGGGCGATTATCTTTCAGCTGGCAACAAGTTATTTAACCCCAGCTGATGCAATGAGTAACTTCTCATTTTTTAAACAATGGATTTTTTTTTTTCCCTAATGGCACGGGCATATTCCAAGATGACAAAGAGATGTGAAAGAGTGGTTCAGGGAGCATGAGACATCATTTTCACACATGGATTGGCCACCACAGAGTCCAGACCTTAACCCTGTTGAGAATCTTTGGGATGTGCTGGAGAAGGCTTTGCACAGTGGTCAGACTCTCCCATCATCATCAATATTAAAATTAATGCAACACTGGATGGAAATAAATGTTGTGACATTGCAGAAGCTTATCGAAACAATGCCACAGCGAATCCGTGCTGTAATCAAAGCTAAAGGCGGTCCAACGAAATATAAGAGTGTGTGACCTTCTTTTGGTGGCCACTTTTTTTTTTGGCCAGGCAGTGTTTATATATTCAGACGTTTTTAATCGTTCTCAAGTCTCTTCCCTCTCTCCTTGGCCTCTACTTCACCCATATGTGTACAGAAACCAAATGTTTCGTCACATGATGAACAATAAAGTTTTCACACTCGAAACACAGAGGCGCAGCAATGGCCACATAGCACGACAAGCGGGCAACAAACATCAGGAGGTGTGCGAAAAGGTTAAACAGGAGCTGAAAATTATTGCGGAGGAGGGGAGCACAGAAAACGGGGAGGGTGGAGGTGCGGCAACAGGGGTGCACCGGGAGGAGAAAAGTGCTCTCAGTGTGTCATGGGGGACCTTGTTGGGGATGTTTATCGCCAAGATGGTGCACACGCTGGTGGTGATTTGGGGAGTGCAACTTCACAACAACATGAGATGCTGATGTACAAGAGTAAAACTGTGCTGCCCACCGACAGTAACCCGCTGTCGTGGTGGAAAATGTCCCGGTCCAGGTCTCCTGTCCCGGCTGGCACGCCGTTACCTGTGCATCCTGGGCACCTTCGTCAGGGTGGAGAGGGTTTTCTCCACAGCTGGGACAGTTGTGAACAAAAAACGCTCTGCTCTTGATTCAGAAAACGTGGGTCGCCTCGTGTTTTTGGCTAACAAACCGTAGGGACAGATTACCAACATTGTAGGCTTGTTCGGTATACCGGTACTAAATTGGTACCGGGGTACTGAGGCATTTAAAACGGTACTATACTGCGCTTGGATGAGACCAGTACTTTTTTTTGTTTACGTCGCCGCGTAACATCACTGCATTGTAATTTGAGCCAAGGCGAGCAAGACGGAGCAAGCAGGTGAGTCTTAACCCTTAGGGATGGCCATTGTCGTATAAAAAGTGCATGGTTTATAAAAACATTAATAATTTTTGAACCATACATGACAGTAGCTTACCGTTTTTTCTCACGTGAAAGCTGACAGTTTCGCCGTTCATTTGCTACCCTGGATGTCCTTGTAGCTCTAAAGGACGCCATTCTAACAAGCCTGGAACTTTGGTGACTTTTCCGGGTCTTTAAAGATTAAATCCACTGCATTGGAGCTGATTATGAATACCGTTTTATCAATTCTTAATCCATTTTCGATCGTGTTTTGATCTTCAGTGGGTGCTGCCATCTTTGTTTTGGGCAGGGAGGTCATTTTGTCATGCAAAGCATCTTGGGAGGATTTTCAAACAATCAGAAGGTGGTGCCTCTCATGTCATGCTGTCTGTAACTGCGCCTGCCCAAACACCTTTAGATAATATTAAGTTTGACAAATAAAAAAAAAATGTTTTTGATAAACAGTATATATATATATATATATATATATATATATATATATATCCTCATATCAGTAAATGGTTAAGTATTTAAAATAATAATGATGGTAATAATATTAGCTTTTAGCTTTTTAAATCTTTAAATCCCACACAAAGAAAAGATCTGTTCTTTTGGTTTGTTTGCAGTTTTTTTCTGTATCCTAAAACATTGACAGAAACAAACAATGACATGTTATGTTTTTTAACATGTTAATTTTTTTACTGATGCATAGTTATAGTTCTAAAAATTTCTATAAAAATAAAGTCAATAATGACATTTTTTTGTTCTCTTTTTATTTGGAAAAGTATTGAAAAGTATCGAAATACATGTTGGTACCGGTATCGATACCAAAATGTTGGTATCATGACAACACTACAACATTGTTTTTTAATGTTTTGTTCTTTAAAAACATGTCATAAGGGGCGCGCCAGTGACTACTGCATGTCTCTCCCTGTGCTCTCCCCTGTCTCCGACTCTATCCACTGTCCTCTCTCTCTAACAGAGACATGAAAAAGCCCAAAAATAAATCTTTAAAAAAAAAAAAAAAAAAAAAAAAAAAAACAACATGTCATTACCGTGTAAGCGGGACAATATAATCTATTTTTGTTTGACGTTTAATTTCTAACCCGTTTGTTCGTATTAAAGTTGACCAACAGTATTGAACCTGTTAAAGGCATCTTAATGGTGCAGGTGGCTGACATTTTCCATTTCTGGCATGTTTGATATTTTGGTCTTACGACTCCAGACATTTCACAGCGAGAGCAGAAACGCGAACAGAATAAACAACTTCGGGGGATTGTTGTCCTTTATAAACGGTCAGACAACGTCCTAAATTACCATGACATCGGCTGGAAAGACTTTCTGATGCACCTCTGCTATGATAAAGGAAATAAACGAGCAGGTAGCATATTCCTACCCGCAGACCTGCAGCTGACACAGAGGTGGCACTGTTTGTGTGTGTGGGATAGAGAGAGGTAGCGGGAGGGGGGCACTTCACCTTAAGTGTGTGAGACTTTTTAAGAAGGAAACTCTGCATGACCGTCGGATTGTGAGCGCACAACTCGTGTCACAAGCAATTCAGTTGCACAGTATGAGATGACATTCTGCTGCAACTGTCGTATGGTCAGCTTGAAATCGCACAGTGTACACCCGGCTTAAGAGATTCTCAGAGAACTTCAGTTGTAAATATTACAAAGAATGTCCCAACTAGGCACATTATTAAAAATATCAGGGTTTGCTATAAAAACTAGTAGTTTTTACATCACTATTTTACCTCCATGTGGCACAGTCACTAAAAATATTTACATTTTCACCAATGATTGTCTTGTTTAATTCTGAATTACATAAAAAGGTAACAGTAACATATTAAACTGCTACCTTTAGCTTTTTTAACTAAATAATAACTTTACATTTCACTGATTGTTTCATTATACTTGGCAGATCACGCTGTTATTGAGTGTCATAAAGGCAGAAGTTGGCTTTTGTAGAAATCATACCTTCACTTGCTTTTTCTTCATTAGTGGTCGGACTTTTGCAAAATCATAGAGCTCAACATCCTTATCCAGCCACACCTGCAGGTAGAAAACACAAGTCAGCAGGCACTAGTGGCACTAGAACACAGAAAACATGAAAGGAACTCACTATTGTGGCTTTGGTCAGATGAAACAATGCCACTGCATAAAAGGATTGTCATGAAAAACATTCATACAGAAACATGTCACGTCCACGTTACACACCCTTGCTAGCATGCATGAGCCAAAGTTCTGATGTGTTTTTATGGATTTAGCCACAGAGGAGAAATATCAGGGATTTTGGCTGCAAAATGAAAACTAAACTGTATTTTAGTCTAGTTTATGTTTCTCGTTTAGTTTATGTCTCATTAATGAAAAACTAAACTGACTTTTAGTTAGTGTTTTAGCCATCAAAGATCTATTTTTAGCAGGTCTGATGGCCTCCTCATACAGAACTAGAATTACCTTGAGATCTCTGGTCATTTGTAATAATCTTGTAGGACGTTTATTTTTTAAAATCCCATACGAAATCAACCAAATCTGTAATTTGCTGAGTAAAATTTCCAGAGCAGATTACCGACCATATTTCAGTGCAAAGAGGTTCAAAGGTAACACTAATCCTGTATGAATCAGCATTGCTGTTATTTAAGGGGGTAAATATGTTTTTTTTTTAAAGTCCATGCAGCTTTTTCTGTTGTGTAGGAGACTGTTACAAAGTTGTGACACATATCATCTACTCTCTTCAGTTAAGGAGAGGAGAGGTTCATATTTAACATCAGTCATCTCCTTTCTCATTCATTCAGGGAGGGATGCTGGACTTTCTTCTTCTCTGATCAGCTGCTGATACACACAGGTGACTAACACGACCTGGACGGTTAATGGAAGTAAGGGCAGATATTTCACTAGTTTATCAGTCATGGATAGCTTTCTACACATCTAAAATATAATAAATATATATAGAGAGACGGAAAAAGCCCCTTTTGTTGTCTATTATAAACTCTGGTGAACAGTCTGTAGAGGACATATTCTGATTTGCACAAATGTGCACTTGTATGAACTTTATGAATAAAAATCCACTCTGTATTTTCACATCGCTGCAGCA